>NC_057806.1:687599872-687732854 GCF_018294505.1 Triticum aestivum | reverse complement strand
ATACAAGTTGTTGAAAACTAAGGTTTGAGGACTGTGATGAAGTTATACCGAGTAGTTGAAATATGTGGTTTATTTTTGTAATAAAAGCAGAAAGCTCGATGAAAATGGGGCATTGATCAATTGGCTACTGGCATGCGGCTAGCTGGGTGACCTAGCCCACCACCTACGTGTGATCCTTGGTTCCATTGGGTGTGTGCCTATATTTCTTCTTAACAAAATACCATAGGGGCTTGTCCATGTTGCCATGTTTTTTTTTAAAAGCTTAGTAATTTACCATCTATATATTGTTCTTGAAAGTTGTCCAAACTTAGTTGGTACTTCTTTATGCTCGACTATGCCTTCAATGGCGGCATCATTCACCAATGAAGAGTTATGATTTGATATTCAAATTAAATTCAGTTTTTAGTCAAACATCGTCATGATTTCATAAACTTTCTTCCGAAAAAATTACATTTGCAATCTGTTTCTGAAATTGTTAACATTGAGCCCCTCCTGGCCCAAAGTGGTCTACTCCAATGTAGCAACATTAATAACTAGTGGTGTGTTGCAACCCAAAACCGTATACGATGTTTCGTTCCCAAAACGAGTCAATTGCCAAAAAAAACCACCCAAATTGCGTCTGATAGTGCCAAAAAACACCATTTTCATAATGGTTTGCCAAAAATATCGATTTTGAGTAATCATATTACCGAAAGCACTAAGTAGTGGATTGATCACGTATTGGCAGACAAACTGATAGGTAGGGCCCACCAGCCATGGCCATATGGCAAAGGGCAAACAACTGGAATGACATAAGTTATTGCAGATGTGTGGGGCCTGTATGTCATAGGAAGAAAAAAAAGGGGGAATAAGAATGCCGTCAGAGCAGAAAATCGCCGTTCGTAGGTGCGTTTGTGCGTGCCATCAGTTACGAAAACAAGTGGATTATGTCGCTGTGGTTGAGGAGAGATTAGTTTTAAGCTTTTGGCATAGGCTTAGTTATTTTTTAGAGAAAAGGCCAGAGCCCGACTTTATAAATAAAGCCACATGGCAGCGTCACGAGACCAAACAGGAAAGAGACCAGTTAACGAGGAGAACGCACACAGCGCACGGAACGAAAAATATATAAGAGTAGCCAAGGATGGATACAGGCAACTGCCATACACGGCGCGCAGGCCGGAAAGGAGTGAGACCTAAACTCCGCAAACAGCACCACCAGGATTAGACGTCAGGATCCCATCCGGAGATGTGAGATGCCGAAGCCCGGATTTTGTCGATGAGCAGGTCCAGGGCATCCCGATCAACCTCCTTAGTCAATGATCTCCACTGCTGCAATAATATACATGATTTGAAAAGAACGTCAGCAGGCTTAGATGGGAAGATATGCTCAATAGTAAATTTGTTCCTAATGGTCCACAGAGCCCAACATAAGGCACCCAGGCCAACCCAAAACACCCTCTTGGTGACCCCAACCAAAGCTTTGGCTAGGGTTCGAATATCGGAGAAAGAGGATGGGTTCCAAGAGACCCGAAGCCAAGATCTGACACAGCACCAAACCAGCTTGGCCAGCACGCAATTGAAAAAGATGTGATCAGAGTTCTCCAAGGCCCCACATAGATGACAGAAATCCGAGCCAGACCCATTGCGCTTTTTAATCTGGTCAGCAGCCGGCAGGCGACCACGAAAGGCTTGCCAAAGGAAAATTTTAATTTTAGGAGGAACTTTGGACTTCCAAACACAAGAGAATCTGGTCAAAGGAGTACCACCAATAAGTCTAGAATAAAGCGACTTGACCGTAAATCTACCTGAGGCCGAATGAGGCCAGACTACAGAATCGGCCGACTCCGAGAGCACGGGGAAGAGGGCAGAGAGACTTTGCCAATCTTCCAACTCTTCAGGAGACAGGGCCCAACGAAAGGCCAGATCCCAGTTATTAGCCGCCACCTCCGCGATGGAGATACCCGGTTTAGGACAGTAAGAGAACAAAACCGGAAAACTCTCAGCGAGGGGGGCATCCCCCGACCACCAGTCCAACCAAAAGCGGACTGCCATCCCATTACCAACATTAAATTTAACATGTTCCAGGAAAATAGGTCTGACTTTGACAAGGGATTTCCAAAATTGAGAGTCGCGCCTCGCGGTGGCAAACAGCGGGTTGGAATGTGAGAAGTATTTAGCCTTAAGAATCGAGAACCAAAGCGAGTCAGCCCCACTAGTTAAAATTTTCCACCACCACTTGATAAGCAAACAAATGTTCATCACCCGAGTATTAATAATACCTAACCCCCCATGGTTTTTAGGCTTACGCATATGCTGCCACTTGACCAGCCTATATTTCCGTTTGTTATCCGCGGAATTCCAGTAGAAGGCTCCCCTATGTTTTTCGAAGCCAACATGCACGCCATCCGTAAGAAGATAGAAGCCCATAAGAAACATGGGGAGAGAGGATAAGCAGGAGTTAATTAGAGCAACTTTGCCAGCATTAGTATTATATCTGCCTCTCCAAGGGAGCACCCTGCTCCCCACTTTAGCGACCGCCGGAGCGAAATCTTTAGCATGGAGCATGCCAGGAGAGATAGGAAGGCCTAGATATTTAAAGGGAAAGGAACCCAAAGAACAGTTCAGAAGCCTGGCAACCCGCAAGGCTTCCGCCTCATCCACACCCGTCACCAGGACCTCACTTTTAGCGAAATTAATCTTAAGACCCGAAACAGCTTCGAAACACAACAAGATGAATTTAAGATTGGCAATGCAGGTGTCATCCAGCTCCACCAAGATAATTGTATCATCCGCATATTGCAAGTGGGAAACACCCTCCGGAAGTAAATGAGAGACCACAGGAGCAATGTGCCCACAACGGGCCGCCCTGGAAAGCATGCACGAGAAGGCGTCAGCCACAAAATTAAAAAGAACAGGGGAAGCAGGATCCCCTTGGTGAAGGCCCCTACCATTGGCGAAGAAATTGCTAACAAAACCATTGACCGAAACGGCAGTATGGCCACCCGAGACCAACTGCATGATACGATGAACATAAGCACCGTCGAAACCTTTAGCAAGAAGGACCTGCTTGAGGAAGGGCCAGCTAACGGAGTCATGGGCTTTCTCAAAGTCTAGCTTAGGGATAACCGCTTTAGCTCTCCGAGCGTGAAGATCGTGAACAATCTCATGAAGGGATAGGATACCATCAAGGATGAAACGCCCTTTGATGAAAGCAGATTGATAAGGACTAATAACTCTATGAGCAACCGCGACAAACGATTCGCAAAGCCTTTAGCCGGGAATTTGGCGAAGTTGTTAATCAAAGCAATAGGTCGGAATTAGGAAATAACATCAGCACCCTTAACCTTGGGGATCAGGGTTATCACTGCAGAGTTCGGGCGGGAGATATCGACAGTACCAAGACAGAAGCCCTGGATAACATTACAAACCAGCTGTTTCAACTGGGGCTAGAATTTCCGAAAGAAAGGAATAGAGAAGCCGTCTGGCCCAGAAGCAGCATTAGAATTGGCAGTGTTAACAACATCCCAAATTTCCTGATCAGAAAGAGGGATCATCAAAGAGGCATTCTCCTTGGGTGAGATTTTAAGACCTAAGTTCCAAAGGGAGGGAGAAATGGAGAAGCCCGATGGAGGTTTAGCCCCCAACAACGAAGAGAAGAAATCCACCACATGAGCCATAATAACAGACTGCTTCAAAGATCGCACACCATTAATGAGCAGGCTATTAATACCACATCGTCTACGCCTGCCGTTCGCGATCGCAAAGAAATACGCCGTAGGGGAGTCGCCTTTTAGAGTCTAGTTTAGAGTACCCCGTTGACGCCAATAAATCTCAGCCTGATGGTGTAACTGTATTAAAGCAGCCTCCAGATTATAACGAACCGCCCAACCATCGTCAGAGAGCCCAATAGAATCAGCCGCGCGATCCAGCGACAAGACCTGGTCTTCGAGGAAAGATTTGGTGCGACGATCCTCCGCCGCACGATTACGAGACCAACCTCTGAGGAATTTACGCAGGTTATAGGAACACGAATGCCAATCATCCAAAGGCCCAAAGGAGCGAGCATTGGATGATAGAGAAAGGGAGATCTTCGCCGCAACCATATCGACAAAGCCATCCACAGCCAACCAGGAGGCGTCAAATTGAAATCTAGTCGGAGGCCTGAGGCTAATGGAACCATCGTCAAGAATTAAGGGGGTATGATCGGAACCGATAATGCATTTGGCGTAAAGAGAGGCCCTAGGGAACAAGGAATCCCACCTGGGACAAAGGAAGACTCTGTCAAGCACTGATCTAATAGGGATTGGTTGATGATTGGACCAGGTATAACGAGCTCCCCCCCCCCCCCGAGGCAGCTCACGAATAGCATTGGCACTAATGAAGTCATTAAAGGTATTAGCCATCGGCCAGGAGAAGTTATCATTACTTTTGTCATTAGGGCACCGCAGAAGGTTAAAGTCTCCCCCGATAACCATCGGTAAATTACAAGCATCGATCTTCAAAGAAAGTTCATTAAGAAATAAAGGCGACAAGGAATGGTCCGCAGGCCCATAGACGATGATAAACTCACAAGAGTATTCTGAGCTTTATGAGAGAGAACAACACTGGCCCAAAAGATCCCATGATCAAAAGCAACAAAATCAAAAATATCTTTATTGGAGCCTATCAAGATCCCGCCAGAGTGCCCCGAAGCAGGTAAAAAGTTCCAATTAAATCCGTCCATGCCCACAATAGCAGAAAAGTCATTAGGGGAGAAGGATTCCTTGAAGGTTTCTACCAGCCCCACAAAGTCAATAGAGTTAGAACGAACCAGATCTTTAAGTTGGTCACGGCGCCCCCTAGCACCGAACCCCTAATATTCCAGAATAACGCCCTCATTTATAAGAAAGATTCTTGATTCGAAGGCTCGACCTGCAAGGGGCCACGCAGGGTTTAGCACGCTTATTGGTACCCCTTTTAGACAAGTTGGATTGGGGCTGGCCACTACCGGCGCCCGCGTCCACGACCGGACCACTACTAGAAGCCCCTACCTGAGAGGCAACGGCCTCTTTGGCTTTGGCAATGGCAGCCTGAGCCATCTCGTTAGCCCGAATAATAGCAAGAAGAGAACTAGGAGAACCAACAGACGAATCAACCACCACCCCCACATCCGACATAATATTTAAAAGATGATCATCCGAAAGAGAAGGTAGAACCAACCGAACCGGAGAAGCAACAACAGAGGGAACGGGAGATGTACCTGGGGGAGGGAGATCCTTCGCCGCAGCCCGCTTTTCAGCCCGCTCTAGGACAGAAACACCTGAATTCGCCACCCGCCTTCCTTTGCGAGCCGTGGACACAGGGGATCGAATCGCAGGCGACAGTGCAGCAGGAGAGCCAACATGGGGACCCGAACGGGACATAGATCCCAAATCTTGATCAAGACGCCGACAAACCCCCGTCATGGAGTGCTTCGAGCCCGACGAGTTCCGGCTCTTAGCCAAGAATTTGCGCACTGAGGATTTCTTCTTCCGGAGGGACTGGGATTCCACCACATCGCGAGCCGGGGAGGCGGAAGATCTTCAATTCCCGATCGAGTGGGGGAGAGCGGGCGGACAGGAAGATTGGAGCAAGCACCAGAAATGGGGGTAGCAGAGCAGGGCGGGAACTTCGACATATCAGCACCAGCAGCAGGGACATTGGGAGCAGCAGACGGGATCACCGAATCATCACGAGGAGCAACACCAGAGGGAGCTTGGGATTGAAACAACTCACGTTCAGAATCTACCAAACCATCCCATTTAGATTGGGTGAAGCGGAGGTTAGACCCATGGCTCTGATTAGGGCCACCCAGAGATCCGTCCCCCTCCTTATCATGCTTGTTCGAAGGGTTAGAAGGGGGAGGAGGGGGAGGTGGAGTCTGAAAAGCAGCCGCCCCCTCCACCCGCACCCGAAGCTTAATACCATTGGGAGAAGGGAAGATATCAATCGAGCCATGAACCCGTTCAGGATCCACACACCAAACCTTCATCCTAGCAGGGCCAACCTTGTGCAGAGAGTCTTCATCCACCTCGATGGGCTTCCCAATCAGAACCCCGAAAGACATGAGAAAAGCAGACGAACGGAGACCAGCAGGCAAATCGTCAATCAAAACCCAGACTTGAGAGAGAGGACCAACTGTCGTACCACTGCAAGAAGCCGCTTTAACAGAAACCGCCAATTGATTGAGGGGCAAGGTGAAGCTAGTGCATGAGGCAATCATCTGCAAACATTCTTTGGAGGGAAACACCACAGAGAACTCAAATTCAGATATCTGCACAACTTGCCAGTCCCATCCAGCCTCATCCCAAATGTGAAGCCCTTCCAGAAGAATTTGGGGCGAAATCTTTTGATCCTTGACCGTAACAATCGCAGCATTAGACAGAGCAGGTGCCACCTCCCGGACAGGTAGGTCACCGTCGAAGGCGAAAAAGGCGCAACCGGGGAGGCCCGAGCCGAACTGGATGACTGCGGGAGGTTTCTGCCTAGCCATGCAGTTGACCGTGAGGTGACCATCAGAGCGATAGATCAGGCAAAAAGGAGGGTTGGTGCAGCGAGACTGGAAATGGCCAGGCCTGTGACAAGCAAAGCAGGTGAGCGCCGAGGGGTTGTTATGGGAAGCAGAGGACGGGAGGGATTGCGGAAGCGACGGAGGAGGAGGAAGGATCCCATCCCCCATCCCCGAAAAAGGGGGCGCCCCAGAGGCCGGACCGGGCGGCCGACGCGCTGGCCCCGTGAAGGACCGAGGCTGCGGACGAGCACCAGCACCAACCCCAACCGAGCGAGGAGGAGGAGGAGGGCGCGACGGAGCAGATGGACCGCGGCCCACTCCCAGAGCAGGAAGGGAGGCAGAAGACGAAGAAACACCACCGCCAGAGGCCACCGCCGCCTCCCACGGGTCCAGCACCGGAGAGAGAGAATGGCCAGATCCAGAGCCCTGCGGGCCGGATCCGGGCACACCAACCCTCTCCGAGCGCTGCGACCACTCCGGACCCGAAGCCCGAGCCTCGCGGTCACGAGCCACCTGCTCGCGCGCCGCCTGTTCCGCCTCCAACTTGGAACGGAGCGAAGCCTTGAGCTCCAGATCCACCGCGGAGGAAGGGGAGTCCTCACGGCGTCGCTTGCTGCCCGAGAGCGCCTCGCAGGAAGAGCCCCGCAACTTGTCCATGGATAGCACCACAGCAAAAGGAAGGAGGAGGGGTGGAGGTGGGGAGGATCTAATGAGGCGACGAATGGGAAGACGGTGACGGCGCAGATCGGAAGCGGAAGCCGGAAACCCTAGGAAAGGGGAGGAAGAGCCGCGGGGGATCCATAAATAGCCCGTCCGAGCCGTGCCCACCTGGGCCCGACTCGCCACATGGGCCAAAGAAGGTTGAGGAGTAGGAACCCGGACGATGGGCCCAACTGGGCCGGACGGGACCAGAGGGGGGAAATCTGCCACCGACGAAAGAGGGGGAGGAGAGGCAGGCCCACTGGGCAACGGCAAACCGCAAGGCCCATCAAGCCCACCCGAGGGGACGTCCCGCGGCCCGATGGCCACCGCGGAGAAATCGAGATCTAGGTTACACGAAGCCACCAGCGACCCCGCCGTCGCCGCCGCCGGCGACGAGGCCGCCGCAGAGGGTGCAGGAGAGGGGGATGGGAGGCCACGAAGCTCCCCATCAGGCGCACTGCCCGGGACAACGAGATCAGGTGACGCAACAGCAAACTTACCAAACTTACGCCGCCGCCGAGAGATTTGAATCCAGCCATCGACCGACGAAGACGGGACTAAATTTGCAGATTTGAACTCTTTACTCCATTCCTTGGTCTTCATGCATTTATTTCGAATACGGAAGGAGTAGACTGTGTTCCGTTTCATTCTTTGGTTTTCCCTTTGTTTTGTTTAGTCCTTGGGTGCCCTTTATTCCCCAACTATAGAAAAAGAGTGCATCATGCGAGGTTGAATTGGATCCACAAATTAGGTGGCTGCTGAGACGAAAAGGCAGCAATCAAGATTGGCTAGCCGGATAAACAAAGAGCTCAGGATGTCCCTGCCTTCTTTACACCAAGGCAGCAGAAAATGCTGGTTTCATCAGATTCTGGTTTCATCGAATTTAAGCCACCAAACTTAATTATTTTCATGATACACAGAAAAGTGGGGATCCCAGCTCTTAACAGTTAACAATATTGGATTGCACCAGCAAATAATAACAATATTGGATTGCGCTTTCGGGAGTTATTTACCCAAAACCACCACACTTGGGGCTAGGGTAATAACTCGGTATCACATTTAAGCCAGGTCACAAAAAACCACCAGAAATACGCCTAATACGTAACGCAGAGCACTAATAGTTTGATTTGCCCACGGAAACAGCGAAACTGACAAGTTGGCCCCGCTTGTCGGGCTGACGTGGCCTTGCCAATGTGGATTATTCGCTGAGGTGGCCCAAGGCCCCACCTGTCAGGTGCATCTCTTCTTCCCCTCTCTTCCCTAAAAGAAGTCCACCACAGCCATATCCCGCGCCGCCGCCGGAGCTCAATCCCGGCGAGTCACCCCACCACCGGCGAGCCGCCCCACCGCCACATCCACATGCCATCCGCGCCGAACCACCCTACTGGAGCTCGATCTACCTCCATGAAGGCGGACGCACATCAGGCACCAGCGGCCGTTCGGATCCGGCGAGGATCCGCCCCGCCGCCCAAACTGCTGCCTGGCGCCGGCGCCGAGTCGAAGAGGAGGATGACTACATGAGAACTCTCCTTGTGTGTTCTTGGTTCCACCGCCACTTGCTGCTAGCTTGAGTACGTGCGCGGCCTGGGACTCCTGGTGGGCGCGGCGAGCACGGGCGTGGCCATGGTGCTCCATGACGGCGCGCGCGGCCAAGGTTTCCCAGGCAGGCGCCGCGAGTACGGGCATGCCCATCGCGCTCCACGATAGCGCACGCAGACATGGCCTCCCGACGAGCCCCGCAAGCACGTGTGTGGCCATGGCGCTCCACAACGGCGGGCGCGGCCAAGGTGCGCAACCACGGCGCGCGCAAGTTCCCTACCAAGCTCGACGGATCCAGGCACGCTGAGGGCTGGGGCAGCGCGGCGACGACGGGGCAGCGCAACGATGACTGGGTAGTGCAGCGAGGTCGAGTTCATCCATGGCGGCTGCCATGGCAGCAGGTTCTTGTTTGAGAGAGAGAGAGAGAGACACAAGGGATGAAGGAAAAGAAAGGGGCGGTGAGAGGAGCTCCAGCGGCTTGACAGCGGCAGCCAGGTCTGGGATTACCGCCGACCAGCAAGGACGGCAGTGTGTAGATAAGCGCACATTACCTGTTTGATGAAATGCCCAGGAAGAAAATGCCTAGGAGAAAAAGAAAAAAAGGGAAAAGAGATAAATACTTGAGTCATTGACAGATGGGACCCTCGTCCAACTCAGCAAATTGTCCACATAAGCATGCCATGTCAGCCCGACAGGTGGGCCCCACCTGTCGGTTTCGCTGTTTTCGCGACTAAATTCCAGCATCAGTGCTCCGCGTTACGTATTAGACGCATTTCTGGTGGTTTTTTGTGACCTGACTTGAATGTGGTACCGAGTAGTTACCCTAGCCCCAAGTGTGGTGGTTTTGGGTAAATAACTCCGCTTTCGGGGCTAGGAAAGGTCACAACAGCTTGATTATTACGTCCTCCGTTCCAAAATAAATGACCTAACTTTATACTGATTTTGGTACAAAGTTGGGTCATCTATTTTGGAACGGAGGGAGTAGTTGTAAGTCGGTTCACACACGCACACACCTACACGTGCGCGGGCGGATTGTTGTGAGCTATGCCGCCTCCTCCCCCTCCTCCAAAAAAAGAGCTAGGATTCCTGTCTCTCGCCGGTGCCGCTGCAGGTCCGCCTCGTCTCCAATGGCCCTAGGACCATGGGGGCGCGGAGGATCCTGACAAGGGCCGGCGGGAGGGCTTCGATTTTAGTCATTCCTTTCCGTTTTGTTAAAGTTCGTGTCCTGCTCAGAAAGGCGACACGGCGGCTCCCTGAAGATGGAATAAAGGTCTCCCCGCCTAGCCCCCCGTTCCATCGGTGCGTCTAACATCGTTGATGGGCGTGTGAAGGTGTGTCTCCGGCGGATATATCTTTGGTGGATTTCCTTGGATCTTGTCGTTGTTCATGTACGTTCGTGTGTCTTTGGGTTGGATCTCTCCGATCTACATTATTCTTCATCGGCGGTTGTTGTCCTGGTGTGCTAGTCCTATGGGGCCTTAGTACGATGACTTCCCGACTGTCTACTACAACAAGTTCTATCCGACTCCGGTGATGGAGGGGCGATGACGGCGGCGTGCCTTCTGCTCGCTTCAGTGCTTGTAGTCGTCGCTAGGTGGTCTATGAATCTGCATGTAATTTTTATTATTTTTGGTGTTCGTTGTACTGTCATGATTGAAGATGAATAGATCAGAAGTTTTCTCGTAAAAAAAAAGCTTGATTATTAGTTTAGTTCGGCTGAAAACTTCATTAGCTAGGCGTCTCGTTATAACCAGATTATCAGAAGCGGCAAAGTTGGCAACAAACGTTTTTTGGGAAAAATTATCAGCTTTGAACAGTTCTGGATTATATATCATTGTTTCTTTTGTCGATTTGGGGGGGGGGGGGGGGGGGGAGGGGGATTACTGGGCTTGAAAAAGTATGATACAAGTTGTTGATAATTATGGTTTGGGGATTGTGCTAGAATTATATTGAGTGGTTGTAATATGTGGTTTATTAGTTTTGGTAACAAAACTGGAAGGCCCAATGACGAAAAAATGGGCATTCATCAATTGGTTAGTGGCGAGCGGCTAGCCGGGTGACCTAGCCCACTAGCCGCGTTTGATCCTTGGCTACATTCGGCGTGTGCCCATATTTCTTAAGAAAATAGCACATGAGCTAGTCCATGTTGTCATGTTTTTTTCAACCATTGTTGCCATGTTTACTTACTGTATTTTTTTTCTTCCTAAAAGTGCATTCCATATTTTAATGACTATCTCTACTTTTTAAAATTTGTCCAAATTTAGTTGGTACTTGTTTCTGTTCTCATGGTTTTTCTTGATTATGCCTTCAATGGCGTCATCGCTTGGCAGTGAAGATGGTTGTGTGTGGAGACAAGGATCAAAGGGTGGGGAAAATGGTAAGGTTTTGGTGCCTTGGTGTGCATATGACGGTTAGGGAGTAGTGGGTTACACCGTTAAAACATGATCTTTTCCACGAGTGGATGTGAAGTAGTAGCAGAGGGATTTTCTATCTTGAAATTTTAGACTATATCCGAATTAAATTTAGTTTTTTAGTCAAACATGGTCATAAGTTGGTAAACTTTCTTCTAGAAAAAATACATTCGAAATCTGTTTCTCAAACGGTAAACATTGAGTCTAAACTATTCTACTCTTAATCCAGCAGAGCCAGTGAAAAAATAGTGCACCATGACAAAATAGCTGGCCCTTGAAATATGCTATTAGCATGCTATTTCACGCTATATCGTGCTATTAGCGAGACATTGTACACGGATTTTTTTGCAAGGTCCACACAGATTTATTTAGCGAGACATTGCTCAGAATGCTATAGCGTGCTACTCTCTCCGTTTCTAAATATAAGTCTTTTTAGAGATTTTAATAAAGAACTACATGTAGAATAAAATGAATGAATCTATACTTTAAAATATGTCTATAACACCCGTATGTAATTCATAGTAGAATCTTTAAAATGACCTACATTTAAGAACAGAGGGAGTATTAGGCCCTGTTTGGTTCGGCTGTGGATTTCTAAAAGCAGCTGTAAAAAATCTGTTGTAGAAAAACAGCTGTGGAAAATCTAATGTGAAAAAGATGTAGGTCATTTGGCAAACCAGCTGATACAGCTTTTTCAGATTTTGGCCCACAGTGTAATCAGATTTTAGAAAGCACGTCCTGAGCTGCTTTCGCTTTTGATTCAGATTTTGGCAGCGGATTTCTAGAGTCGGATTCTGCTGGGTTCGCCCTTTCGCTCAGATTCTGCTGCGGGGCAGCGGAATCCGTCAATAAAAGCTGAACCAATCAGAGCCTTAGGCTATAGGGCAGTATTTTTTTCACTGAGCAGAGCACTAGTGGTGTGTCGCAATCCGAAACCGTATATGACGTTTGGTTCCCAAAACCCGTCGGCAGTTTCAACTTTTGAAAGGGTTTTTTTTTGAAAGAGAACACGAAACATTCCATTAAGAACCAATGCTGGACCAAGTCGCCAGCAACAGCGTCATTTACAAAGTCTGGACACTCATCAAGCCAAATCTCACTTATGCCAGCTCCTAGTTTAGTACCATACGCTGCTAAACAGTGTGCCACTACATTACAAGTTCTAGGACAAGACACAACAGTTACATGATTGAAGCTTACTCTCAGCTTAAATTTAATATCTTTGAAAATAGCTCCTAATGTAGAGAGATCATAGTCTTCATTGTTCACTGCTGACTGAAGTTGCACAGAGTCAGTCTCCATTATGACACAGTGGCAACCCATCTGAATAGCTGCGTTTATGGCATGCAACATTGCCATTGCCTCCGAATGAAGCGCATCCGAAACTTGCCCCAAATTTCCTGCACCAGCTGCTATTACCATACCACAATCGTTCCTGATGACAAAGCCCCAACCTCCAGAATTTGATTCCTTCAGGTAGGCGCCGTCAGTGTTGATTTTCAAGATCTTCGGTGGAGGTCTGGACCATCTTTCTTTTTGTTGTTGCTCTTGAATTCTCCCTTCTTGCCTTACCTTAGAAAATTGCATAAAAAGATAATTAATAGAATGACATATTTCATCAGAAGGTTTAATTTCATTTCCTGCATTTGCTCTATTCCTCTCATGCCACCAACGCCAGAGAAGCAGGCATGATTTATTTTTTTCTTCTTCATTGAGGTTCAATATTTTCTCCATACAGCTCAGTGCATCAGTACAATCTAGAATTTGTAATCTGACATGCTCCAACTGAGCTTTCCTCCACACATCCTTTACCCTCTTACACTTAATGAAACAATAGCCACCATCCTCATCCAACCGAAAACAGATTGGACAACGGGTGTCAACTTGCATACCTCTTTGCTAGAGCTTCATGCGCAGTGGTAAGGTATTTGTGGACATGCGCCATAAGAAGTGAAGAACCTTGTTGGGGAGGGGAAGCAACCACAACTTTGGCCAATTAAAACCACATGTATCTTCATCTGTACTTGAGGAAGAAGTTAGTCCTGAAATAGATTCACGAGCCGTGGTGTCTACAGCAACTCTATAAGCTGATTTCACCGAAAATATACCTTTTTTTATCATAATGCCATGCTATGAAATCATCTTCATGTGTATGAATTGGGATTTGTAGAATAATATTTGCATCTTCAGGGAGAAAGGTTTGTCTAACTAAGTCTTCATCCCAATTGTTTGTGGTAGGATCAATCAAATCATTTACTTTAGTTACAATATTTCCACCCCTCTGTGTGATGACTCTCCTAGTACTTCCTCTTGGAATCCAGGGATCAGACCAAATATTGATGTTGCTACCACTGCCTACTCTCCATATGATCCCTTTCTTGAGCAGATCTACTCCTTTTAGTATACTGCGCCATGTGTAGGATATGCCGCTTCTAGGCCTGGCTTGAAGAACTGAGCCATCTGAGTAGTATCTTGCTGACAGGACCTGCGCACATAAGGAAGCTGGGTTTTGAATGAGCAAGGCAAGATTGAAGGCATGGAGATCCCTAAATCCCAAGCCTCCTGTTTTCTTCGTCTTCGTCATCTTCTCCCAGCTAGCCCAATGTATTTTATTCTCTTTATCCACTTGGCTCCACCAGTATCTATTTATCATATTGCTCAACTCTTCACATAGGGTCTTGGTTAGATCAAAGCAAGCCATGGAATACACCGAGATTGCTTGTGCTACCGCTTTAATGAGGATTTCTTTTCCACCTTTCGATAGGAGTTTTTCCTTCCATCCTTGGATCTTTTTCCACACCCTCTCTTTTACATACTCAAAGGTTCTTGCTTTGGCCTTACCCACATAGGATGGAACACCAAGATATCTTGGGGATAGACCTTGAGAGGTAACTTGCAGAATACTTTTCATTTTTTCCTTCAACCCTTGCCTTGTGTTTGCACTGAATAGTATTGAGGATTTATCTTTATTAATCACTTGTCCTGAAGCAGCTTCATAAAGATTTAGAATTCTATTAATTTCCTGAGCACTTTCAGCATTGGCCTCCAATAGAAGTAATGAATCATCCGCAAAGAATAGATGGCTTACACTAGGGGGCTCCCCTACATACCTTGATTCCTTTTAGTGATCCCCTCATCTCAGCTTCATATAACATAGAGGAGAACCCCTCAGCACAAATGAGAAACAAATAAGGGGAAAGTGGATCTCCTTGGCGCAGTCCTCTTTGGGGTGTAATCATATCAGTTGTATCTTGGTTCACCTTGATTTGGTACTTGACAGTTGAGACACACTTCATTATCAGTCTGATCCAATTCCTATCAAAACCCAATCTTTTCATCATATCTTCTAAAAATTTCCATTCAACGCGGTCGTAGGCTTTGCTCATGTCCAGTTTGATAGCCGCATAGCCCACGAGACCCCTTCTTTTCCTTTGTAGGAAATGTGTTAGTTCATATGCCAATAGAATATTATCTGAAATTAGTCTCCCGGGTACAAAGGCACTCTGATTAGGGGAGACAATGTCGGAGAGAATTTCCTTGAGTCTATTTGTGATTGCCTTAGAGACCACCTTATATACCACATTGCACAAACTTATAGGTCTTAGATCCTTTAAGCTCATTGGCTTGGTGTTCTTCGGAATAAGCACTATTAGGGTATCATTCCATCCTTCAGGCATATCTCCTCCTCTCAATATATGCAGAACTTCTTTAGTGATCTGGTTCCCCACTGATTTCCAAAACCTTTTAAAGAAAATGGCTGGCATACCATCAGGTCCTGGAGCTTTTAAGTCACCGATGCTATCTAAGGCTCTTTTCACCTCCTCTTCTGTATATTCAGCACATAGCATGTCATTCATCTCCGGCGTCACCTTTGGCTGCACCACTCGCATAATTTCCCCATTATCTCCTGTCGTCGTGGAGGAGAATATATTTGAAAAGTAGTTTGCAATATGCTCTTTCAAATGTTCCTGCCCCTCCACCCAACTACCACCCTCCCTTTTAAGTTTCTTAATGGTATTCCTTTTCTTTCTTTCGGAGGCAAAAACATGAAAGAAGGATGTGTTCTTGTCACCATCTTGCAACCATTTAATATGGGCTCGTTGTTTCCAATGCGTATCTTGCTGCTGTTCCAAACGGTCTAGCTTCTCCATTAATAAGTGCTCTCTGCTGACCCCTTCTTGGTTGATGTCCCCTCTGCGTACCTCCTCTAGTTCTTTCTTAAGGGTTTTAATACGCTTTTGGAGATCGCCTAAAACATTAGCATCCCAGTCCTTTAACTCTCTTGCTACCATGCGTAACATCCCCTGGGTATTATGTTTCCCTTGTATGCTAGCTTTGGCCCAAGCATTATTAACCACAAACTCACATTCCTCTTCTTGTAACCATCTAGCTTCAAACCTGAAGCTGCGAATCCTTCTCCTGGGCATATGTGAACTCTCAGATTCTTCTATTTGGATGGTTACTGGTCTGTGATCTGAGTGGTATGGGTCCCCATTTAAAACTCTGAAGTAAGGGAATCTTGTGCACCAGCTCTTCGTCCCCACTGCTCTATCCAATCTTTCTTTAACAAAGCGTTTAACATCCCAACTCTGATTGCGTCATGTGTATTTGTCTCCCACATAGCTCAAATCTGTCAATCCACAGTCTGCTAGAGCTGCTCTAAAATTCTCCATTTGGCTTTGTACTCTAGCTGGCCCCCCAACTTTTGAAAGGGGGTTTAGTGACAGAAGAAGTGAGAAAGTCGCCCGCGAGGATAATAAATTGGTCCGTTCCGGCCACCCCGCGCTTCCCCTTTCCCGCATTCTTCGCCTCCGGCCTCTGCTCGCGCTCCCGTCCGCGCTCCCGTTTTCGCCACGCACGAGCACCACGAGCGCGCTCGAGCCTCGAACAAATTCCAGCGCCCTCGCTCGGACCAACCCGATTCTCCGCATCTGATTCCTTCTCCCTCCTGCAAGGCCGTCCACAAGTTCCGGCCTGCTTCTTCTTGCTTCTTGGCGCGCTAGCTAGCTATTTGGTAGTACGAGATCGAGCACCGGAGCTACCTGCCGCACGCACTGGAACCACCGAACGCGGCATTCCTCGCGTCGCGGAGCCAGGCATAGGCAGCATGGGCGCGGGCGCGTCGGACCTCGCGGCGCCGGCGGAGGCGGCGATGTCCGGGCTGGGCGACATGCCGGAGCTGTGCGCGGCGGAGGTGCTGCTCCGGCTGGGCGCGCCCGACATATGCCAGCTCGCGCGGCTCAACCGCGCGTTCCGCAGCGCCGCGGCCGCCGACTTCGTGTGGGAGGCCAAGCTGCCCGAGAACTACGGGTACCTCATGGGGTTCGTTGACGGTGACTCTGAGGAGGGAGGGGCAGGAGGGAAGAAGAGCGCCGTGGGGAAGAAGGAGGTCTACGCGAGGCTCGCCAAGGCCGTGCGGTTTGACGACGGCAAAAGGGTGAGATTTTTCTTCCTTCATAATCCTGTGTGTGCGTGTGTGTGGATTAATTTCATTTCGATTTTCAGTGTTCTTCTAGAGGAGGATTTGGAGCACTCCGGTGCTCCGCGCGCTTATATGAACAATTCATTCAAAAAAATACCGTGAAATTTGAAAAAAGACAAAAAAATTCTATCTATAGAAAAAAACTGTTTGGGTAGATTTTTGTTCGGACAGTATTTCCTTGGCCATGGATACGTTTTTTAGAATTTTTCCACGAAATTTCACACGGAAGTAGATTGGGAACCCAAGTTTGATATCCCCAAATTTCAGATTTTTTTTATTTTTTGGTATTTTTTATGATTATTTTTCGTATAGGGGTGTGGAGCACCCAGGAGCTCCTGTGTATTTTTCCTGTTCTTCCAGCAGTTTTGTGAGACTCAAATGGAATTTTCAGAGACCTTTGGGAATCTAAACTCTAGATATTTTTCGTCAAAAGAAAAAAAACTGTAGATATTTCAATTGCCTCTTTAAAAATCGTACAGGTGTTCTGAATTTCTTCATACTTTCCCCTATGTTTTGACTATTAGTATGTTTAGTTATCTGATCTGATGTCAAAATCTGAAAGAAAATTGTACTGTCTGTAACAAATTTGATCCAAATATGAACTTACAGTTGCTTTAGTAATTTTGGGTTAAAGTTCCATACAAGAATCTGAGAAAGTAATTAAGAAACTATGAGCTGTAAGGAAACCATGATAGGCTTCTTTTAAAAGTTCCCATGCTTTGGCTATGTCAACATAAACTAGTGCAAAATATGCCGTGCACGAAAAAACTTAATCTCTTCTTGGAGAATGATTCTATAGTCGATTTCTCAAACTCGTGTATCTCGGCTTCTTTTTTATTATTCTTGTTTTGACGAAGAACACTCCTGTGTTTGCCTTGCAGGAATTCTGGCTGGAGAAGAGCACCGGCATGGTTTGCATGGCATTGTCCTCGAAAGCGTTAGTGATAACAGGGATCGATGACAGGAGATATTGGGTCCACATGCCAAACACAGAGTCTAGGTAATATTTTGAATTCAGATCTTGCTTCCAATCATATATATGCTTAGTACTACTAATGTTTTTCATCTTTTGCTTTGTCTATACTACTAGTAGTTATTTTGAGTGTCGCACACCCTGTTTAATTTGTACTAGTTGAACGAAAATATCTACCATTAGCTTTATGTAAAAGAAATATCTACCGTTACCATTGATGATGCCAAAAAAAAGTGAAACAAAGTGTAGCTTTCATCCCTTTTTGACAAATTTGTATTGCTCAAAATGCCGCGGTTGCCAGCTCGCATACCGATGATGTGATCATGGACGCTGGCAAAAAAATGACAGGAGATAGTTGGTTGAGTACAGATTTTTCGACGGAGGTAGAAATTTTCAATTATATATTTTTGGATTACTGAAATTTCAAATATCGTGTCAACCCTTACGTCCCTTTCGTTTGAAATCTTCATCAGATCATGCAATCGACAAATCTTTCAATACGACCAACAAATCCTTATATGTGTATATAATTCTATTTCTCTTGATGATGATTGTTGAAAATAATAGGAGTTATCCTGAAGGAAATCTGAACCTTTCTTCTCTCCCTGCAGGTTCCAGTCCGTGGCGTACCTGCAGCAAATCTGGTGGTTCGAGGTGGTCGGGGAGATCGACTTTCGCTTACCGGCGGGGACCTACAGCCTCTACTTCAGGCTCCACCTCGGGAAGCCCTCTTCCTCCAGGCACGCCGGCCGCCGCGGCTGTGGCGGCTCCGAGAAGGCCGGCAACGGCATCCACGGCTGGGACAGGAAGCCGGTGCGGTTCCAGCTGTCGACGTCGGACGGCCAGAACGCCGTGTCGCAGCGCTACCTGGACGACGAGCCGGGGAGCTGGGCGCTGTACCACGCCGGCGACTTCGTGGTGGCCCCGGACACGGAGGAGCACGGTCAGGGACGGCCGGTGAGGGTCAAGTTCTCCATGGCGCAGATCGACTGCACCCACACCAAGGGCGGCCTCTGCGTCGACTCCGTGCTCGTGTACCCCAGGGGCTTTCGGACAGAGAGAGTGGTTGATGCTCAGAGGTGACTGATGAGATTAGTTTGTGCGCTTGATCGTGTTCGTTTTGTACTGTAAATAATAGCTAGAGAAATGAGTGAAGCAGTAGGTCGTGACTCGTGAGCGTCAGTGCTTGCTTCAGATTACCGACTGGTTTGATGTGTTTCCATATTGAAGGTGAAGCTCTACATTCCTACAAATCAGGGTTGTTCAAATTTCGTGAACATTTATTTTAAATATCATGAGCATTTTTCAAAGTGCACAAACATATTTTATAATATGTGAAATAATTTAAATGCCACACATATTTGTTGAAATTACCTAAATGTTAGTTATTTTTCAAATAAAACTGGAATAAAAATGTGACACAAATAAAAAGGAAAAAAGTCCAGCCAACTTGTGCCAATGAGCCGGCCCTATATATAAGGTAACGGGAGTTTTATTTCATTTCAGTTTTGTACAAGGGTGTGTTCATTTTTTGATCTACTTCATTTTGTACTTTAAACAGAGAGAGACCAGAGAAATACACGATTGTAGTTTTTTTGTGAAACGGTTTTCGTACACTTTTCTATATTTTAGTTTTTTGTTCTTTTCCTTTTTTTATGTTTTACTTATTTAGCTTTTATATTTTTGGGTATAATTTACCATTTTTCCTTTTTCGTTAATTTCAAATATTTTCCCTTCACTCTTTTATTTTCCCAGTTTTATCTGTAACTAACCAATATGTATAAACCTTTTTCGAAAAAATCAACTTTCTTTTCAGAAAACACGTGAACATTTTTTAAATTTCATGAACCCATTTTAAATTTCATGATTTACTTTGCAAATACGTGAACATTTATGGTAAATACATGAATACTTAATTGTACAAAGTTTTATAAAAGTGTATGAACATTTAAAAAAAGTGTGAACACCTTTTCAAATTCGATGAACGCTTATTTTACATGAACATTTTTCCAAAACGCACGAACATATCTTTTAAATATGTAAAGCAATATCAATGTGATGGACATTTTTAAAAGACATTGTGAAGTTACCTAAAAAATATTTGTTTTTAAAATTAATTTGAAATTAAAAATAACAATTTTTTTGAGACACAAAAAATAACACAAATAAAAGGGGAGAAATCTTGCCAACCTGTGTTAATGGGCCGGTCCCGTAATAATGTAGCTTGATCGAGTTCATTTTGTACCGTGAAACAGAGAGGGCCGAGAGAAATACATGTAGATCATAGGGTTGTCGAAAGAAATGTACTAGATCATAGGTTAACAGTTTTTTTTTGAAAAGAGACACTTTATTACTTAAAAACTTTAAGTATTATACCTGGTCTCTGCATAACTAAAATGCAAACAACCAACAAAACCCTCACGACAAGCCAAAATAAAAGAAGAAGCGAAATACAAAGAAACATGTATATCTGCATAACGCCTAAACCGTCGGTGGCCTAATCCTAAGATCATGCTGCCACCCATGTTGGGTAAAAGTATCTCTCGTCATAGCGTCCAATCGTGTACATGTTGGAAAACGTTGCATGTAAAACAAAAATTTGTATACGCACATGCAAGATCTATCCATGGAGATGCATAGCAACAAGATGTGAGAGTGCGTCTACGTACCCTCGTTGATCGTAAGCGGAAGCGTTTAGTAACGCGGTTGATGTAGTCAAACTTCTTCACGATCCAACCGATCGAGTACCGAAAGTACGGCACGTCTGCGTTCAGCTCGGTAACGTCCTCGCCTTCTTGATCCAGCAAGACGACAAAGTAGTGGATGAGTTCCAGCAGCACGACGACGTGATGACGGTGGTGATGATACTATCTTCGCAGGGCTTCGCCTAAGCACTACGAAAATATAACCGATGGACGAAACTGTGGAGAGGGCGCCGCACACGGCTAAGAGATTGTCGTGGTTATGTGTGGCACCCCCTCCCACATATATATACACGGGATCAGAATAATATTCTGATCACAACCTGACCTGCCACGCTAGTAGTACGTTGAACTTCCCTATGAACTAGGTTGAACTTCCGCCAACATTGCCCAAATGGGGCTTGCGATATACCGTTGGAAAGTTATGGACACCAATATCATGACTCAACTTAAATTCTTGGCAAAATATAAGCGGTTTATGAGCAGTTTTGAAAACCGTTTTTTCTTCGCACAAAAACGTCAATCGTATTTTTGATCGCATTTCTATACCGTTTATCGAAATGAGGCATATAATATGGCATTGGAAAGCTGCTGCAAAATCACTCCTTCCACATGTTGAAAGTTTTCTCTAATTCCCTATGGTTAAAGAGTAATTTGAAAAAACGTAAAATTTCATAAACCGAACAGCTGAGTTCATTTTTTCGATGTCATTTCTAAACGGCTAATCCAATGGAGGCATATGATATGGCGTTGGAAAGATTATGAAAATGCGCTACTTTTTCATCTTGAAAGTTTTTTCCTAATTTTGAATGGTTTAAGAGTAATTTAGAAAATGGTCCAAGTCCTACCGAGTTCGTATTTTCGAGCTAATTTTTAACCGTGCGTCCGAATGCAGCAAATGATATGGCGTTGGAAATCTTGAACAAATGCGAAACTTTTTTGTATGTATTGTTTCTCCCAATTCTTTACGGTTTTAAGTCAGTTTCGAAAATGGTGAAAAACGTATTTTCACCGTAATTTCTACAAACTTTATCGGAATGGGGCAAATAATATACCGCTGAAAAGCTACGGAAAATGCGAAACTTTTTCATGTTGATGGTTTTCTCTGATTCCTAGCCGTTTTCTAGTAATTTCGAAAATGGCGAGATCATGCGTTCTGCCTTTATCGCGAAACAGATTCTTCAAAAATGCACCGCGTGAAGAACCTGAACTTCTCGGCGCGTGTACCTGAACTTCACTCTGTTTTTCATGTGATTTTTTTGCTCAAAGATCTCCATCCACTGCTCGTAGCTCTCCATCCACTCACCGAAATTGAGCAAGTGATATATCGATGGAAAGCTGTTTTAACACGCAACTTTTCCGTGTTGATCATTTTTCATAATCGCGGCGATTTTAAAAGTTTTTCATCTGATATTCATTTAGTGTAGTAGGTGAACTTCCTGTTGTTTTCACGTTGAACTTCTGTGACGTATTTTTCATTTGTAATTTTCTCATCTATTCGTCAAGTGTTACACAAATGGTATTTCTTTTGTATAAACCTCTCTCACAATATTTTTTTCAACTTTCTCCGACGGAGGATTTGAACTTATATCAACAAAACTTTTAGTCTTTGCTTTTTTAATAGAAAATGCACACCGTGTAGTATGTGAATTTCTCGCAGTTATCAAGCCGAACTTCTGTCGGTTACGTGAAAATATCTGAGTTTTTTATGAATATTAATCTGAATTTCTTAATCTTTTTTATGAAATTTTGAAGCATTCTATTATTAAAAGTTGAACTTCTTGTTATTTAATTTTTGAACTTCTTGTTTTCATTCTTTAATAACGAGGAAAATATGAGTTTTCTATAATCATCGAACTTCTCAATCTTTTTAATATGGACTTCCTGGTTTTATTTCTTAATCTTTTTATGAAATTTTGAAGCTCTCTATTATTAAAAGTTGAACTTCTTTGTTATTTTATTTTTGAACCTCTTGTTTCCATTTTGTAATAACGAGGAAAACCTTGCCTTTTATTCATTTTTTCTCAATTTAAACACACACCATGTAGTAGATGAACTTTTTCCATTTTTATAATTTGAATTTTTTATTTTTTTTTGAAATCAAATTGCTATCAAATAATAACTAAACTTCTTTGTGGATTGAGAGAATTATTTTAAAACACAAAAAACAATTTTTTGTGTGTTTTCGAACATGGAAATACGCTGTGAACCTCTCTCTCAAGAATTTTTGAACTTTCGACGGAAGAGCACTTGAACTTCTAGCAACAAAAAAATTAGACTTCGCCTTTTTACTCTTTGTTCTCGTATGAAACACACACCATGTAGTACGTGAACTTCTGACTGTTATCACTTTGAACTTCTGTCTATTTCACTTTAGTAACGGAAAAAATCTGAGTTTTTTACAGAGACTGAACCGCTCTAATTTTTTTATTTGAACTTCTTTTATGTTTTCTAGAAATGTGAAAATTGGAGTTTTGTTACAAACATCAAACTTCTTCGTTATTTTGAATATAACTTATTAGTCTTGTTCTTTAGTAACCGGAAAAACCGAGTTTATAAATAAATACCAAACTGCTCTGCTTTTAAAAATTGAACTTCTTGGTTTTATTATTTAGTAACAAGAAAAAACTGAGTATTTAATATGCATTGAACTACTCCGTTTTTTAAAATTGAACTTCGTGGTTTTAACCTTTAGTATCGAAAAAAATCTAAGATTTTTATAAACATCAAACAACTTCATTCTTTTTAATTAGGACTTCTTGGTGTTATTCATTAGTATAGGGAAAAGTTCTAGTTATGTAATAAACATCGAACAACTCACTTATTTAAATTTGAACTTCCAGATCTTAAAAAATAGAGGGCACATCCATGTTTACAAACCTTTGAAACTACTCGGTTTTTTCATTTGACTTTCTTGGTTTTGGAATAAAATTTTTGAACTTCTATGTTATTTAAATGTGAACTTCACCAATATTTTACTAAATTATAGAAACACCATTTTCTTATTAACTTTTCGAACTGCTCCATTTTTTATTTTTGAACTTCTTGGTTTATTCTACGGTACCAGGGAAAGTTACAGGTGTGTAATAAACATTGAACCAACCTATCTTTTTAAATTTGAACGTCAAAGTGTGTTTTAGAAATGGTTGAACTTACAAAACAAAATTATGTTTTTTCCACCTTTTCTATGAACTTACTATGCTATATCTTGTGAAGTTTTGTTTTTTGTCTCACGACATTTTTAGGCATTTTTTGCTGTCGGTGAAATGGCCTTGGCGGTTCTGTTTTTTCCAATGATGATTTTCTTCAGTATGTGGTACACGTGAACTTATCAATTTCGGAAACATGAACTTCTCATGCTATTGAAATTCAAGAAAATTACACACAACAATACACAACACTTCGTGTGCTACATGCATTTACACAAATATTAATGCACACATCTGAAACAGCATAAAGTTCACACAGAGAGTTCAAAAAATAGAGTGAATTTTTTTCAAGAAATGTTGGACATTTTGGTAGGTGAACCTGTACAGTTTTTCAATTGGTTTGCACGTTGAACCGCATCATCTTTGGAAACAAAAAATCTATAAGTAAGTTGTCTCAGTTTTTCTATAGGCATCAGAATAGATACTTGAACTTCGAATCACAAGATTACATAGGAACATATATATTGTGTGCACATACAGAGACAAAGGTATGTGTATTACTTTTTTCTCGCTTAATAAAATACTATTCTCTTGTGGGAATAAACACAAACACTTGTTGTGCACACGAGCTGGTTACAATATCTGAAACTTTTTCTTCAGTCCGTGTGCACACACGCAAGATACATGCACCACAACATAACAATGCTCTAGCACAGGACGCACCCAACATAACAATGCTCCACACTCCTCATCCTCTGTGCGACAACACCCATCAGCTGCTTGTCTCCCCGCAATGGTTTGCACAAGCAACAGATCTCACTGTCGAGCAACAAAAAAACCAAATATGAACCTAAGTCAGGAAGGTCAAAGTGGCCTCCACGAGAAGTTCAACATGGCAACGGGCGAAGCAGCTGGGGGTCGGGAGGAGGCTGGTGGTTGCCCATGGCGGCGCACCAGAGGCAGGGAGCTTCGTGGGGGGTGGCGGTGGTGCTCATCCCTGGAAACGACGCGTGGTTCTCCCTCAACGGGATCCAGTAGGAAACGACAACCTCGACCGCTGGGATCCGGCAGGAGGAACGGTAACAGCTAGCGGAGAGGCAGGGGAGGCCTCTTGCCAGAGGAAGTAGGGGGTGGCGGTGCGCCGGAGAGACAGGGGCGGCCGCTCGCCGGACGGGGCAGGGGCCGGTGGCGCGCCGGTGGAGGTTGGGGTGGGGGTGAGGCGGCGGCGACAGCGCGTTGGAGGGGATGGGGCGGCGACACGCTGGATGGGGCGGAGGAGCGGCCGAAGGGGGCGGGGCCGGCGGCACGCCGGAGGAGGCGGGGGTGGGGAGCGGGGCGGGGGCGGTAGCGCGTCGGAGGGAAGGGGGCGGCGGCGCGCCAGATGGGGCGGAGGAGGCGGTAGCGAGATCGGGAAGGTCTGCGAGGTGTGGGGGTGGTTGGTCTGATGTTTTTTTGTTCGGAACACCTAATCGGGCCCTATATAGGGCGGACCGTGATCCAAATAACTATTCTAATCCTGGAATTAGAATAGTGCTACTATATATATAGTATATATATATAGGGGTGGGGGGAGGGAGGAGCAGCTAGGAGGCACCCCAAGTGGGGCCGAATCCCACTTGGGGTCCTGCCCCTAGCCGCGCCCCCTTGCCTTTCTAGGCGCGCGGGGAAAGGCAGGGGAGGGTGCCCCCCCTTTCCTCTCTCCCATGTGGAGGGGAAGGCAGGAGGGGTTAGCCCTCCCCCGTTCCTTCCTCAGGGCCGGCGACCAGCGAGAGGGGTGCGCTAGCCCCTCTGTGGGCTGGTGTGTCTCTCCCCTTGGCCCATTAGGCCCATAGACCTCCCGGGGGTTCCCGGAACCCCCTCTAGTGACCCGATGACTATCCGGTGCACTCCGAAACTCTTTCGGTGTCCGAATATCATCGTCCTATATATCAATATTTACCTCCGGACCATTCTGGAGCTCCTCGTCAAGTATGTGATCTCATCTGGGACTCCAAACACATTCGGTCACCAAATCATATAACTCATATAACAATATATCATCAATGAACGTTGAGTGTTTGGACCCTACGGGTTCGAGAACTATGTAGACATGACCGAGACACCTCTCCGGTCAATAACCAATGACGGAACTTGGATGCCCATATTGGCTCCTATATATTCTACGAAGATCTTTATCGGCCGAACCTTATGACAACATATGTAACTCCCTTTGTCTATCCGTATGTTACTTGCCCGATATTTGATTGTCGATATCTTCATACCTAGTTCGAACTCATTACCGTCAAGTCTCTTTACTTTTTTCGTAATACATCATCTTGCAACTAAGTCATTAGTCATTTTGCTTGCATGGCTTCTTATGTTGTGTATTACCGAGAGGGCCCAGAGATACCTCTCCAATACATGGAGTGACAAATCCTAATCTCGATCTATGCCAACTCAACAAACACCTTCGAAGATACCTGTAGAGCATATTTATGATCACCCAATTACGTTGTGATGTTTGATAGCACACAACGTATTCCTCCGGTATCCGGGAGTTACATAATCTCATAGTCGAAGGAATATATATTTGACATTAAGAAAGCAATAACAATAAACTAAACGATCATATGCTAAGCTAACAGATGGGTCTTGTCCATCATATCATTCTCCTAATGATGTGATCCCGTTATCAAGTGAAAACACATGCCTATGGTTGGGAAACCTTAACCATCTTTGATCAACGAGCTAGTCGAGTAGAGACTTACTAGGGACATGGTATTTATTTATGTATTCACACATGTATTTAAGTTTCCGATCAATACAATTCTAACATGAATAATAAACCTTTATCTTGAACAAGGAAATATAAAATAACAACTTTATTATTGCTTCTAGGGCATATTTCCTTCAGTACACACCTCCATAAACAGGTTTGATACGTCTCCAACGTATCTATAATTTTTGATTGCTCCATGCTATATTATCTACTGTTTTGGACTATATTGGGCTTTATTTTCCACTTTTATATTATTTTTGGGACTAACCTATTAACCGGAGGCCCAACCCAGAATTGCTGTTTTTTTGCCTATTTCAGTGTTTCGGATAAATAGAATATCAAACGGAGTCCAAACGGAATAAAATCTTCGGAAACGTGATTTTCTCACCGAACGTGATCCAGGAGACTTGGACCCTACTGCAAGGGACCAAAGAGGTGGTCACGAGGGAGGCCCCCCCTAGGGCGCGCCCCCCTGCCTCGTGGGCCCCTCGGTGCTCCACCGACGTACTCCTTCCTCCTATATATACACACGTACCCCCAAACAATCAGAACAGGAGCCAAAAACCTAATTCCACCGCCGCAACTTTCTGTATCCACGAGATCCCATCTTGGGGCCTGTTTTGGAGCTCCGTTGGAAGAGGGCCGTCATCACGGAGGGCTTGTACATCATCCTAGCCCCTTCGATGAAGTGTGAGTAGTTTACCTCAGACCTTCGGGTCCATAGTTAGTAGCTAGATGGCTTCTTCTCTCTCTTTGAATCTCAATTCAAAGTTCTCCCCCTCTCTTGTGGAGATCTATTCGATGTAATCTCCTTTTTGCGGTGTGTTTGTTGAGACCAATGAATTGTGGGTTTATGATTAAGTCTATCTATGAATAATATTTGAATCTTCTCTGAATTCTTTTATGCATGATTGGTTATCTTTGCAAGTCTGCTCGAATTATCCGTTTGGTTTGGCCAACTAGATTGGTAGTTCTTGCCATGGGAGAAGTGGTTAGCTTTGGGTTCGATCTTGCGGTGTCCTTACTCAGTGACAGAAGGGGCAGCAAGGCACGTATTGTATCGTTGCCATCGAGGATAACAAGATGGGGTTGATTTCATATTGCATGAATTTATCTCTCTACATCATGTCATCTTGCTTAAGGTGTTACTCTGTTTTTAACTTAATACTCTAGATGCATGCTGGATAGCGGTCGGTGAGTGGAGTAATAGTAGTAGATGCAGAATCGTGTCGATCTACTTGTCACGGACGTGATGCCTATATACATGATCATGCCTAGATATTCTCATAATTATGCTCAATTCTATCAATTGCTCAACAGTAAATTTGTTCACCCACTGTAGAATACTTATGCTCTTGAGAGAAGCCACTAGTGAAACCTATGGCCCCCGGGTCTATTCTCATCATATCAATCTCCATCACTTTTATATTGTTTTGCTATTTACTTTGCTTTTACTTTTTACTTTGCATCTTTATATCAAAAATACCAAAAATATTCTATCTATCAGATTTCACTCTCGTAAGTGACCGTGAAGGGCTTGACAACCCCTAATCGTGTTGGTTGCGAGTAGCTATCGCTTTGTGCAGGTACAAGGGACTTGAGCGTGGGCTCCTACTGGATTGATACCTTGGTTTTCAAAAACTGAGGGAAATACTTACGCTACTCTGCTGCATCATCCCTTCCTCTTCGGGGAAAACCAACGCAAGCTCAAGACGTAGCAAGAAGGATTTCTGGCGCCGTTGCCGGGGAGTCTACACAAAAAGTCAATATACCAAGTACCCATCACAATCCCTATCTCTCGCATTACATTATTTGCCATTTGCCTCTTTTTTTCCTCTTCCCCCAATTCACCCTTGCCGTTTTATTCGCCCTCTCTCTCTCTATCCTCCCTCTCTATTTGCCTTTTTGTTTGCTCGTGTGCTAGTTTGCTTGCTTGTCGTTATGTCTGAAATTGGGGATGTTATCGCCAATATGGGCGATAACAATATCATGGAAAATTCTGATGCTCCTGCTAAAGAACCTACCATCTTTCATACAAAAAAATTCTGTGTTGGTAGTGGTAATATTATTGGAAAAGGAGTTATTCAAGATTTCTTTACTTGTGCCGGTGTTTTACCTTCTATGGGTAGTTCTATTCTTCACAGAACTAGTAGTCTTGCAGACGCTATTGCCATGCTTGTAGTTGAACTTGAAAGACAATTCATGCACATGCATCCTTCCATACAAAGGATTTTTCTGGAATTTTCTAATATTGAGCATTCTTCTGTTAAGCGTGCCGCTACTATCTTTTTGGCTCATGAGTTTAGATTCATAATAAGAGAAGCCAAAGAAATCTTTGCACATTATAGGGTGGACGCTTGTCGTCCTCCCATAGAGGCTATCCTCTTTGATCAAGAAGAAATAATGCGTTTCCAATCTCTAGATTATGTTGCTTTTAATGAAAATCTTAGAAGAAGGGTTCCTACCAATGTTTTAGTTGATAGAATTTCTGAACTTAATGATGATTTGTCTATTCGAAATAATGAACTAGGATATTCTCTTGAATATAGGCTCACAAAGTTCTGTCAAAAGAATGCTTATAATGATGAATTGGTTGTGCATTATGAAGGACCGAAGGAGGAACCTATACCTCCCAAGGTTGATCTTGGGGACTTTTGTCCCGTTAAATTTAGTCCTTTTGATTACTTTTGCTTGCCTCAAAGAAAACTTGCTGCCGAACATAGAGAATATGAAATGAGTTTCACCAATCTATCTTATTACTATGGCAATACCTAGATCTATTCTTGCTCGTTATGCCTAGCTAGGGGCGTTAAACGATAGCGCTTGTTGGGAGGCAACCCAATTTTATTTTTATTCCTCGCTTTTTGTTCCTGTTTAGTAATAAATAAATTATTTAGCCTCTGTTTGGTTGTGTTTTTTGTGTTTAATTAGTGTTTGTGCCAAGTAGAACCGTTGGGAAGACTTGGGGAAAGTCTTGTTGAACTTGCTGTAAAAAACAGAAACTTTAGCGCTCACGAGAACTGCTCTCATTTTTATTTGAAGAGTGCTATTTATTTAATTATTTTTTCAGATGATTAATAGATAAATTCCTCACGTCCAGAAATTTATTTTACAATTTTTGGGGTTCCAGATCTTGCGCTAGCTACCGATTACTACAGACTATTCTGTTTTTGACAGATTCTGTTTTTGTGTGTTGTTTGCTTATTTTGATGAATCTATGGCTAGTAAAATAGTTTATAATCCATAGAGAAGTTGGAATACAGTAGGTTTAACACCAATATAAATAAAGAATGAGTTCATTACAGTACCTTGAAGTGGTCTTTTGTTTTCTTTCGCTAACGGAGCTCACAAGTTTTCTATTTTGAGTTTTGTGTTGTGAAGTTTTAAAGTTTTGGGTGAATTCTTTTGATGGATCATGGAACAAGGAGTGGCAAGAGCCTAAGCTTGGGGATTCCCATGGCACCCCCAAGATAATCCAAGGACACCAAAAAGTCAAAGCTTGGGGATTCCCCGGAAGGCATCCCCTCTTTCGTCCACTTCCATCGGGAATTTACTTGGAGCTATATTTTTATTCACCGACATGATATGTGTTTTGCTTGGAGCATCTTGTATTATTTGTGTCTTTGTTTGTTAGTATGCCACACTTTGTTTGTTAGTATGCCACACTCATCCTTGCTGTACACACCTTTTGAGAGAACCATACATGAATTAAAATTTGATAGAATACTCTATGTGCTTCACTTATATCTTTTGAGCTAGATAATTTTGCTCTATGTGCTTCACTTATATCTTTTGAGCTAGATAATTTTGCTCTATGTGCTTCACTTATATCTTTTGAGCTAGATAATTTTCCTCTGTGTGCTTCACTTATATCTTTTGAGCTAGATAATTTTGCTCTATGTGCTTCACTTAGATCTTTTTAGAGCACGGTGGTGGATTCGTTTTAAAGAAACTATAAATCTCTCATGCTTCACTTAAATTAATTTGAGAGTCTCTTAATAGCATGGTAATTTGCCTAATAATAATATGCTTGGTATTCAAGATTTGTGAAACTTTCTTTTGAGTGTGTTGAATACTAAGAACAGATTGAAGCATGATAATTGTTTTGAGATATGGAGGTGACAATATTAAAGTCATGCTAGTTGAGTAGTTGTGAATTTAGAGAATACTTGTGTTGAAGTTTGTGATTCATGTAGCATGCACGTATGGTGAACCGTTATGTGATGAAGTCGGAGCATGATTTATTTATTGATTGTCTTCCTTATGAGTGGCGGTCGGGGATGAGCGATGGTCTTTTCCTACCAATCTATCCCCCTAGGAGCATGCGCGTAATACTTTGCTTTGATAACTTCTAAATTTTTGCAATAAGTATATGAGTTCTTTATGACTAATGTTGAGTCCATGGATTATACGCACTCCCACCCTTCCACCCTTGCTAGCCTCTCTAATACCGCGCAACTTTCGCCGGTATCATACACCTACCATATACCTTCCTCAAAACAGCCACCATACCTACCTATTATGGCATTTCCATAGCCATTCCGAGATATATTGCCATGCAACTTTCCACCATCTAGTTCATCATGACACCTCCATCATTGTCATATTGCTTAGCATGATCATGTAGTTGACATAGTATTTGTGGCAAAGCCACCGTTCATAATTCTTTCATACTTGTCACTCGTTATTCATTGCATATCCCGGTACACCGCCGAAGGCATTCATATAGAGTCATACTTTGTTTTAGTATCGAGTTGTAATCATTGAATTGTAAATAAGTAGAAGTGTGATGATCATCATTCAATAGAGCATTGTCACAAAAAAAGGGGAAGGCCAAAGAAAAAAAAGAAGGCCCAAAAAATATAAATAAATAAAAAAGGGGCAATGCTACTATCCTTTTTTTCCACACTTGTGCTTCAAAGTAGCACCATGATATAGCAACTTTCATATATTGTGCTTCAAAGTAGCACCATGTTCTTCATATAGAGAGTCTCATATGTTGTCACTTTCATTTACTAGTGGGAATTTTACGTTATAGAACTTGGCTTGTATATTCCAATGATGGGCTTCCTCAAATTGCCCTAGGTCTTCGTGAGCAAGCAAGTTGGATGCACACCCACTAGTTTCTTTTGTTGAGCTTTCATACATTTATAGCTCTAGTGCATCCGTTGCATGGCAATCCCTACTCACTCACATTGATATCTATTGATGGGCATCTCCATAGCCCGTTGATACGCCTAGTCGATGTGAGACTATCTTTTCCTTTTTGTCTTCTCCACAACCACCATTCTATTCCACCTATAGTGCTATATCCATGGCTCACGCTCATGTATTGTGTGAAGATTGAAAAAGTTTTGAAAAAGTTAGAGTATGAAACAATTGCTTGGCTTGTCATTGGGGTTGTGCATGATTTAAATACTTTGTGTGGGTAAGATGGAGCATAGCCAGACTATATGATTTTGTAGGGATAACTTTCTTTGGCCATGTTATTTTGAGAAGACATAATTGCTTTGTTAGTATGCTTGAAGTATTATTATTTCTTATGTCAATATAAACTTTTGTCTTGAATCTTTCTAATCTGGATATTCATACCACAATTAAGAAGATTTGCATTGAAATTATGCCAAGTAGCACTCCGCATCAAAAATTCTCTTTTTATCATTTACCTACTCGAGGACGAGCAGGAATTAAGCTTGGGGATGCCTGATACGTCTCCAACGTATCTATAATTTTTAATTGCTCCATGCTATATTATTTACTGTTTTGGACTATATTGGGCTTTATTTTCCACTTTTATATTATTTTTGGGACTAACCTATTAACCGGAGGCCCAACCCAAAATTGCTGTTTTTTTGCCTATTTTAGTGTTTCGGATAAACAGAATATCAAACGGAGTCCAAACGGAATAAAATCTTCGGAAACGTGATTTTCTCACCGAACATGATCCAGGAGACTTGGACCCTACTACAAGGGATCAAAGAGGTGGTCACGAGGGTGGGGGGCGCGCCCCCCTACCTCGTGGGCCCCTCGATGTGCCACCGACGTACTCCTTCCTCCTATATATACACACATACCCCCAAACGATCAGAACAGGAGCCAAAAGCCTAATTCCACTGCCGCAACTTTCTGTATCCACGAGATCCCATCTTGGGGCCTGTTCCGGAGCTCCGCCGGAAGAGGGCCGTCATCACGGAGGGCTTCTACATCATCCTAGCCCCTTCGATGAAGTGTGAGTAGTTTACCTCAGACCTTCGGGTCCATAGTTAGTAGCTAGATGGCTTCTTCTCTCTCTTTGAATCTCAATACAAAGTTCTCCCCCTCTCTTGTGGAGATCTATTCGATGTAATCTCCTTTTTGCGGTATGTTTGTTGAGACTGATGAATTGTGGGTTTATGATTAAGTCTATCTATGAATAATATTTGAATCCTCTCTAAATTCTTTTATGCATGATCGGTTATCTTTGCAAGTCTCTTCGAATTATCCGTTTGGTTTGGCCAACTAGATTGGTAGTTCTTGCCATGGGAGAAGTGGTTAGCTTTGGGTTCGATCTTGCGGTGTCCTTACTCAGTGACAGAAGGGGCAGCAAGGCACGTATTGTATCGTTGCCATCGAGGATAACAAGATGGGGTTTATTTCATATTGCATGAATTTATCTCTCTACATCATGTCATCTTGCTTAAGGCGTTACTCTGTTTTTAACTTAATACTCTAGATGCATGCTGGATAGCGGTCGATGAGTGGAGTAATAGTAGTAGATGCAGAATCGTTTCGATCTACTTGTCACAGACGTGATGCCTATATACATGATCATGCCTAGATATTCTCATAATTATGCTCAATTCTATCAATTGCTCAACAGTAATTTGTTCACCCACCGTAGAATACTTATGCTCTTGAGAGAAGCCACTAGTGAAACCTATGGCCCCCGGGTCTATTCTCATCATATCAATCTCCATCACTTTTTTGTTGTTTTGCTATTTACTTTGCTTTTACTTTTTACTTTGCATCTTTATATCAAAAATACCAAAAATATTCTATCTATCAGATTTCACTCTCGTAAGTGACCGTGAAGGGCTTGACAACCCCTAATCGCGTTGGTTGCGAGTAGCTATCACTTTGTGCAGGTACGAGGGACTTGAGCGTGGGCTCCTACTGGATTGATACCTTGGTTCTCAAAAACTGAGGGAAATACTTACGCTACTCTACTGCATCATCCCTTCCTCTTCGGGGAAAACCAACGCAAGCTCAAGACGTAGCAAGGTTTCGATTCTCCATTCACTAGTGCAGAACCGGGCAATAGCACCGGTTCATAAGGCCCTTTAGTGCCGGTTCGGTAACCGGCACTAAAGCCCCCCCCCCCCTTTAGTACTGGTTCAGCACGAACCGGTGCTAAAGGGCAACCACGTGGCACGAGCCAGCTCTGTGGGCGCGTAGGACATTAGTACCGGTTGGTAACACCAACCAGTACTAAATTTTTGGGTGTGTTTTGGTTTTATTTTTATTTTTACTTTAATTTTGTGTTTTCAATTTAATTTAGTGATTGTTTTACATTATAATGAGTTGTTAAATCATTAGGTGAATGTACCGCAGATTAGTTTGACTGGATGTATGTGGATCCTAGCTAAGTCATCAAGTATATGTCATATCCATATTATATATACTTGATCACCTAATTAAGTGATCGAGGTAATATGGATATGGCATATACTTGATCACTTAGCTAGAATCCATCCAGTTGAAACTAATCTGTGGTTTCTTTCATAAATGATATAATAACTCATCATCATCATATTAATATAAAAACTCTTGCATCATATATATCATCACCAAAAACAGTTTTCATAGCTAGCTAAAAATCATCATATAATAGTCGTCTCATTACCACTACTTAATCATCATATAGTCATTACCGCTATCTAATCACCACCAACACTAGCTTAAAGAATAAACATTCACTTGTACCAGAAGCAAAGATATCATCGAGTTCAACATGGTAATGATATTATAAGCGTTCATAACACCACAAAAGCAAATCACTCTTTGAGATTAAGTTCAAGACAAAGAACACGGACATGAGAGGACAAGTACTAAGAGCATGAACTAGCTAATTAATCACTCCTGCTGCTCTCTCTCAGGTAAAATAGCATAGAACATGTATAACTTTCCTGATTCATCATATTGGAGCATGCAGATGAACCTGTCTCCTAATCATGGGTTGCACTTCTGATTGCTGCCCCCTAGTACTTCTCTGCGATCGTTCACAATTTTGCTCCAGTCTTTTACTATTAAGCATTCCTTGCTATTAGAAATCCTGAATGCACTAAAGTGCATTGTAGGATATCTTGGCCATAAGCTAACAATATTCATGGTACCTTTAGTCTCGATCCAATCAGGCACAACATTCATCGGGAGTCCCTGTTGAAGAACATCGTATAGTAACATACTCAACAATGAAGTTTAGCTTAAAAAAATAATGTATGCAGAAGATGCACTGAGGAGAAATAGTAGAAATCCTACCATCTTTCCTAAATATATGTGACCGTAGTTCAGTACGAACACTATTGGTCACACATTTTGAGTACTAATATTTCTAAGTGCAGGAAATTTTTTTGTCTTGACATCATCAAGATCCTCAAGCCATGAAACATAATGACTTGTCTCCTCGCAGTTTAGTTCAGCCCCAGGACAGTGGACGGTCCTATCTACCAAGCGCCGGACATGTTTGCTTGATTAGAAATAAGCTGTCAATATAAATTGAGATCTATTAATTATTCAACTGGTTCAAATAATCTCATATCGAAGACATAAATATGGTTGAGAAACTCACATAATGGTAGAACTGGAGGCGTCTGCACATCGACCCATATGTCTCTATTACCTTCAATATCATCTTCCGGACGAATACCAAAGGTGATAACCATATCAGGCTCAAATGCATAAGCCTTGCATAGTGCTTGCCAAGTTTTACATTCAAAATAGGTGTATGTGTCTGCATTGTATAATTTGATTTTGAAGGTATAACCATGCTGGGTCTTCAAGTAAACTCTTTTTACCTCCATAATTTCGTTAGGACTGAACCCTATCTTATCCAAGACAAAAATTCTTGCATGGCAGGGGATACACTAGTAGAATAGTGAAAAATTAAAATTAAAAGTTGAAGCAAATGAAGCATAAGTCATGCTTAATTATGAAAAAAGACTTGTCGTTGTGACTTACTGTATCCACTTCGAAATTCTCATCCAGCTTGACGTTGAAGCGTCTATCATCAATTAGAAAATTTCTGCCGCACAGGCCACGCTGATCTTCGCAGTATTCACACATAATGAAATCGTGTTCATCGTCAGAAGACATTCCTATGTTCATAGGTGAAACATCAAACACTTATTAGTTCTATTAATTCAACTAATTCTGTTAAATCAACCAGTTCAACTAATTAATTGAACTAATTCAATTAAGCACTTACGAAAATATACCTAAATAAAGTAGCTCAACTAATTCAACTAACTACTTCAACTAATTAATTCAACTAATTCAACTAAACTAGTTCTATTTGTTGGAAATATGCCCTAGAGGCAATAATAAAAGTGTTATTATTATATTTCCTTGTTCATGATAATTGTCTTTTATTCATGCTATAACTGTATTATCTGGAAATCGTAATACACGTGTGAATACATAGACCACAATATGTCCCTAGTAAGCCTCTAGTTGACTAGCTCGTTGATCAATAGATGGTCACGGTTTCCTGGCTATGGACATTGGATGTCGTTGATAACGGGATCACATCATTAGGAGAATGATGTGATGGACAAGACCCAATCCTAAGACTAGCACAAAGATCGTGTAGTTCGTTTGCTAGAGCTTTGCCAATGTCAAGTATCTCTTCCTTTGACCATGAGATCGTGTAACTCCTGGATACCGTAGGAGTGCTTTGGGTGTATCAAACGTCACAACGTAACTGGGTGACTATAAAGGTGCACTACAGGTATCTCCGAAAGTATCTATTGTTTTATGCGGATCGAGACTGGGATTTGTCACTCCGTGTAAACGGAGAGGTATCTCTGGGCCCACTCGGTAGGACATCATCATATGCGCAATGTGACCAAGGAGTTGATCACGGGATGATGTGTTACGGAACGAGTAAAGTGACTTGCCGATAACGAGATTGAACAAGGTATTGGATACCGACGATCGAATCTCGGGCAAGTAAAATACCGCTAGACAAAGGGAATTGAATACGGGATTGATTAAGTCCTTGACATCGTGGTTCATCCGATGAGATCATCGTGGAACATGTGGGAGCCATCATGGGTATCCAGATCCCGCTGTTGGTTATTGACCGGAGAACATCTCGGTCATGTCTGCATGTCTCCCGAACCCGTAGGGTCTACACACTTAAGGTTCGATGACGCTAGGGTTATAAAGGAAGCTTGTATGTGGTTACCGAATGTTGTTCGGAGTCCCGGATGAGATCCCGGACGTCACGAGGAGTTCCGGAATGGTCCGGAGGTAAAGATTTATATATAGGAAGTCCTGTTTCGGCCATCGGGACAAGTTTCGGGGTCATCGGTATTGTACCGGGACCACCGGAAGGGTCCCGGGGGCCCACCGGGTGGGGCCACCTGCCCCGGGGGGCCACATGGGCTGTAGGGGGTGCGCCTTGGCCTACATGGGCCAAGGGCACCAGCCCCAAGAGGCCCATGCGCCAAGAGAAGGAAAAAGGGAGAGTCCTAAAGGGGGAAGGCACCTCCGAGGTGCCTTGGGGAGGATGGACTCCTCCCCCTCCTTAGCCGCACCCCTTCCTTGGAGGAGGGGGCAAGGCTGCGCCTCCCCCTCTCCCCTGCCCCTATATATAGTGGAGGGGAGGGAGGGCATCCATACCTGAGCCTTGGCGCCTCCCTCCCTCCCGTGACACCTCCTCCTCTCCCGTAGGTGCTTGGCGAAGCCCTGCAGGATTGCCACGCTCCTCCACCACCACCACGCCGTTGTGCTGCTGCTGGATGGAGTCTTCCTCAACCTCTCCCTCTCTCCTTGCTGGATCAAGGCGTGGGAGACGTCACCGGGCTGTACGTGTGTTGAACGCGGAGGTGCCGTCCGTTCGGCACTTGATCATCGGTGATCTGAATCACGACGAGTACGACTCCATCAACCCCGTTCACTTGAACGCTTCCGCTTAGCGATCTACAAGGGTATGTAGATGCACTCCCCTTCTACTCGTTGCTGGTCTCTCCATAGATAGATCTTGGTGTTTCGTAGGAAAATTTTTGAATTTCTGCTACGTTCCCCAACAGTGGCATCATGAGCTAGGTCTATTGCGTAGATTCTTTGCACGAGTAGAACACAAAGTAGTTTGTGGGCGTCGATATTGTTCAATATGCTTGCCGTTACTAGTCTTATCTTGATTCGGCGGCATCGTGGGATGAAGCGGCCCGGACCAACCTTACACGTACGCTTACGTGAGACCGGTTCCACCGACAAACATGCACTAGTTGCATAAGGTGGCTGGCGGGTGTCTGTCTCTCCCACTTTAGTCGGATCGGATTCGATGAAAAGGGTCCTTATGAAGGGTAAATAGCAATTGGCATATCACGTTGTGGTTCATGCGTAGGTAAGAAACGTTCTTGCTAGAAACCCATAGCAGCCACGTAAAACATGCAAACAACAATTAGAGGACGTCTAACTTGTTTTTGCAGGGTATGCTATGTGATGTGATATGGCCAAAAGGATGTGATGAATGATATGTGATGTATGAGATTGATCATGTTCTTGTAATAGGATTCACGACTTGCATGTCGATGAGTATGACAACCGGCAGGAGCCATAGGAGTTGTCTTTATTTTTTGTATGACCTGCGTGTCATTGAAGAACGCCATGTAAACTACTTTACTTTATTGCTAAACGCGTTAGTCATAGAAGTAGAAGTAGTCGTTGGCGTGACAACTTCATGAAGACACGATGATGGAGATCATGATGATGGAGATCATGGTGTCATGCCGGTGACAAGATGATCATGGAGCCCCGAAGATGGAGATCAATGGAGCTATATGATATTGGCCATATCATGTCACAACTATATAATTGCATGTGATGTTTATTATGTTTATGCATCTTGTTTGCTTAGAACGACGGTAGTAAATAAGATGATCCCTCATTAAAATTTCAAGAAGTGTTCTCCCCTAACTGTGCACCGTTGCTACAGTTCGTCGTTTCGAAGCACCACGTGATGATCGGGTGTGATAGATTCTTACGTTCACATACAACGGGTGTAAGACAGTTTTACACAGCGAAAACACTTAGGGTTAACTTGACGAGCCTAGCATGTACAGACATGGCCTCGGAACACGGAGACCGAAAGGTCGAGCATGAGTCGTATAGTAGATACGATCAACATGAAGATGTTCACCGATGATGACTAGTCCGTCTCACGTGATGATCGGACACGGCCTAGTTTGACTCGGATCATGTAATCACTTAGATGACTAGAGGGATGTCTATCTGAGTGGGAGTTCATAAGATGAACTTAATTATCCTGAACATAGTCAAAAGACCTTTTGCAAATTATGTCGTAGCTCACGCTATAGTTCTACTGTTTAGATATGTTCCTAGAGAAAATATAGTTGAAAGTTGATAGTAGCGATTATGCGATCAGTAGAAAGCTCATGTCCTTAATGCACCGCTCAATGTGCTGAACCCCAAACGTCGTTTGTGGATGTTTCGAACATCGAACATACACGTTTTGATAACTACGTGATAGTTCAGTTAAATGGTTTAGAGTATAGGCACCAAAGACGTTTTCGAAATGTCGCGGAACATATGAGATGTTTCGAGGGCTGAAATTAAGATTTCAGGCTCGTGCCCACGTCAAGAGGTATGAGACCTCCGACGATTTTCTTAGCCTGCAAACTAAGGGAGAAAAGCTCAATCGTTGAGCTTGTGCTCAGATTGTCTGAGTACAACAATCACTTGAATCGAGTGGGAGTTGATCTTCCAGATGAGATAGTGATGTTTCTCCGAAGTCATTACCACCAAGCTGCTAGAGCTTCGTGATGAACTATAACATATCAAGGATAGAGATGATGATCCTTGAGGTATTCGCGTTGTTTGACATCGCGAAAGTAGAAATCAAGAAGGAGCATCAATTGTTGATGGTTGGTGAAACCACTAGTTTCAAGAAGGGCAAGGGAAGGAAGGGATACTTCATGAAACAGCAAATCAGCTGCTGCACCAATGAAACCCGAGGTTGAACCCAAACCCGAGACTAAGTGCTTCTGTAATAAGGGGAACAACCACTGGAGCAGGATTACCCTAGATACTTGGTAGATGAGAAGGCTGGCAAGGTCGATAGAAGTATATTGGATATACATTATGTTAATGTGTACTTTACTAGTACTCCTAGTAGCACCAGGGTATTAGATACCGGTTCGGTTGCTAAGTGTTAGTAACTCGAAATAAAGGCTACGGAATAAACGGAGACTAGCTAAAGGTGAGCTGACGATATGTGTTGGAAGTTTTTCCAAGCTTGATATGATCAAGCATCGCACGCTCCCTCTACCAAAGAGATTGGTGTTAAACCTAAATAATTGTTATTTGGTGTTTGCGTTGAGCATAGACATGATTGGATTACGTCTATCGCAATACGGTTATTCATTTAAGGAGAATAATGGTTACTCTGTTTATTTGAATAATACCTTCAATGGTCTTACACCTAAAATGAATGGTTTATTAAATCTCGATCGTGGTGATACACATGTTCATGCCAAAAGATAGTAATGATAGTACCACCTACTTGTGGCACTGCCACGTAAGTCATATCGGTATAAAACGCATGAAGAAGCTCCATGTTGATGGATCTTTGGACTCACTCATTTTTGAAAAGTTTGAGACATGCGAACCATGTCTATTGGTGTATATGCATGAAGAAACTCCATGTAAATGGACCGTTTTGACTCACTTGATTTTGAATCACTTGGGACATGCAAATCATACCACACGGGCAAGATGACTGAAAAGCCTCGGTTTCAGTAAGATGGAACAAGATAGCAACTTGTTGGAAGTAACACATTTTGATGTGTGCAGTCCAATGAGTGCTGAGGCATGCAGTGAATATCGTTATGTTCTTACTTCACAGATGATTCGAGTAGATGTTGAGAATATTTACTTGATGAAACACATGTCTGAATTATTGAATGGTTCAAATAATTTCAGAGTGAAGTAGAAGATCATTAGAGGATAAAATGTCTATGATATGATCATAGAGATGAATATCTAAGTTACGAGTTTTGGCACACAATTAAGACATTGTGGAAATTGTTTCACAATTAATACCGCCTGGAACACCATAGTGTGATGGTGTGTCCGAACATCATAGTTGCACCCTATTGGATATGATGCGTACCATGATTTCTCTTATCGAATTACCACTATTGTTCATGGGTTAGGCATTAGAGACAACCACATTCACTTTAAATAGGGCACCACGTAATTCCGATGAGATGACACCGTATGAATTATGGTTTAGAGAAACCTCAGTTGTCGTTTCTTAAAAGTTTGGGGCTGCGACGCTTATATGAAAAGTTTTCAGGATTAAGCTCGAACCCAAAGCGGATAAAATGCATCTTCATAGGACACCCAAAACAGTTGGGTATACCTCCTAATTCAGATCCGAAAGCAATATGGATTGTGTCTAGAATCGGGTCCTTTCTCGAGGAAAAGTTTCTCTCGAAAGAATTGAGTGGGAGGATGGTGGAGACTTGATGAGGTTATTGAACCGTCTCTTCAACTAGTGTGTGGCAGGGCACAGGAAGTTGTTCCTGTGGCACCTACACCAATTGAAGTGGAAGCTTATGATATTGATCATGAAACTTCAGATCAAGTCACTACCAAACCTCGTAGGACGACAAGGACACGTACTACTTCGGAGTGGTAAGGTGATCATGTCTTGAAGGTCATGTTGCTAGACAACAATGAACCTACGAGCTATGGAGAAGCGATGGTGGGCCCGAATTCCGACAAATGGTTAGAAGCCATGAAATCCGAGATAGTATCCATATATCAGAACAAAGCATGGACTTTGGTGGACTTGCTCGATGATCGGCAAGCCATTGAGATAAATGGATCTTTTAAGAAGAAGACGGACGCGGATGGTAATGTCACCATCCATGAAGCTCGACTTGTGGCGAAAAGTTTTTCACAAGTTCAAGGAGTTGACTACGATGAGTTTTTCTCATCCGTAGCGATGCTTAAAGTCCGTCGGAATCATGTTAGCATTAGCTGCATTTATGAAATCTGGCAGATGGATGTCAAGACAAGTTTCCTTACTAGTTTCGTAAGGAAAGGTTGTATGCAATACAATCAGAAAAGTTTTGTCAATCCTAAGGATGCTAAAAGGTATGCTAGCTCCAGCGATCCTTTTAAGGACTGGAGTGAGCATCTCGGAGTTGGAATGAATGCTTTGATGATGATCAAAGATTTTGGGTTTGTACAAAGTTTATGAGAAACTTGTATTTCCAAAGAAGTGAGTGGGAGCACTATAGAATTTCTGATGAGTATATGTTGATCAGAAATGATGTAGAATTTCTAGAAAGCATATAGGGTTATTTGAAAGGTGTTTTTCAATGGAAAGCCTGGATTAAGCTACTTGAACATTGAGCATCAAGATCTATAAGGATAGATCAAAATGCTTAATAATACTTTCAAATGAGCACATACCTTAACATGATCTTGAAGGTGTTCAAGATGGATCAGTCAAAGAAGGAGTTCTTGCCTGAGTTGTAAGGTACGAAGTTAAGACTTAAAGCTCGACCACGGCAGAATAGAGAGAAAGGACGAAGGTCGTCCCCTATGCTTAAGACATAGGCTCTTCAGTATGCTATGCTGTGTACCGCACCTGAAGTGTGCCTTGCCATGAGTCAGTCAAGGGGTACAAGAGTGATCCAAGAATGGCTCACAGGACAGCGGTCAAAGTTATCCTTAGTAACTAGTGGACTAAGGAATTTTCTCGATTATGGAGGTGGTAAAAGAGTTCGTCGTAAAGGTTACGACGATGCAAGCTTAACACCTATCCGGATAGCTCTAAGTAGAGATACCGGATACGTACAATGGGGCAATAATTTAGAATAGCTCCAAGTAGAACAGTTATTTGGAATAGCTCCAAATAGAGCGTGGTAGCTGCATCTAGGAGATGACATAGAGATTTGTAAAGCACACACGGATCTGAAAGGTTCAGACCCGTTGACTAAAACCTCTCTCACAAGCAACATGATCAAACATAAAACTCATTGAGTGTTAATCACATAGTGATGTGAACTAGACTACTGACTCTAGTAAACTCTTGGGTATTAGTCACATGGCGATGTGACCTGTGAGTGTTAATCACATGGCGATGTGAACTAGATTATTGACTCTAGTGCAAGTGGGAGACTGTTGGAAATATGCCCTAGAGGCAATAATAAAAGTATTATTATTATATTTCCTTGTTCATGATAATTGTCTTTTATTCATGCTATAACTGTATTATCCGGAAATCGTAATACACGTGTGAATACATAGACCACAATATGTCCCTAGTGAGCCTCTAGTTGACTAGCTCGTTGTGATCAACAGATAGTCATGGTTTCCTGGCTATGGACATTGGATGTCGTTGATAACGGGATCACATCATTAGGAGAATGATGTGATGGACAAGACCCAATCCTAAGACTAGCACAAAGATCGAGTAGTTCGTTTGCTAGAGCTTTGCCAATGTCAAGTATCTCTTCCTTTGACCATGAGATCGTGTAACTCCTGGATACCGTAGGAGTGCTTTGGGTGTATCAAACGTCACAACGTAACTGGGTGACTATAAAGGTGCACTACAGGTATCTCCGAAAGTATCTATTGTTTTATGCGGATCGAGACTGGGATTTGTCACTCCGTGTAAACGGAGAGGTATCTCTGGGCCCACTCGGTAGGACATCATCATTTGCGCAAATGTGACCAAGGAGTTGATCACGGGATGATGTGTTACGGAACGAGTAAAGTGACTTGCCGATAACGAGATTGAACAAGGTATTTGATACCGACGATCGAATCTCGGGCAAGTAAAATACCGCTAGACAAAGGGAATTGAATACGGGATTGATTAAGTCCTTGACATCGTGGTTCATCCGATGAGATCATCGTGGAACATGTGGGAGCCATCATGGGTATCCAGATCCCGCTGTTGGTTATTGACTGGAGAACATCTCGGTCATGTCTGCATGTCTCCCGAACCCGTAGGGTCTACACACTTAAGGTTCGATGACGCTAGGGTTATAAAGGAAGCTTGTATGTGGTTACCGAATGTTGTTCGGAGTCCCGGATGAGATCCCGGACGTCAGAGGAGTTCCGGAATGGTCTGGAGGTAAAGATTTATATATAGGAAGTCCTGTTTCGGCCATCGGGACAAGTTTCGGGGTCATCGGTATTGTACCGGGACCACCGGAAGGGTCCCGGGGGCCCACCGGGTGGGGCCACCTGCCCCGGGGGGCCACATGGGCTGTAGGGGGTGCGCCTTGGCCTACATGGGCCAAGGGCACCAGCCCCAAGAGGCCCATGCGCCAAGAGAAGGAAAAAAAGGGAGAGTCCTAAAGGGGGAAGGCACCTCCGAGGTGCCTTGGGGAGGATGGACTCCTCCCCTCCTTAGCCGCACCCCTTCCTTGGAGGAGGGGGCAAGGCTGCGCCTCCCCCCTCTCCCCTGCCCCTATATATAGTGGAGGGGAGGGAGGGCATCCATACCTGAGCCTTTGGCGCCTCCCTCCCTCCCGTGACACCTCCTCCTCTCCCGTAGGTGCTTGGCGAAGCCCTGCAGGATTGCCACGCTCCTCCACCACCACCACGCCGTTGTGCTGCTGCTGGATGGAGTCTTCCTCAACCTCTCCCTCTCTCCTTGCTGGATCAAGGCGTGGGAGACGTCACCGGGCTGTACGTGTGTTGAACGCGGAGGTGCCGTCCGTTCGGCACTAGGATCATCGGTGATCTGAATCACGACGAGTACGACTCCATCAACCCCGTTCACTTGAACGCTTCCGCTTAGCGATCTACAAGGGTATGTAGATGCACTCCCCTTCTACTCGTTGCTGGTCTCTCCATAGATAGATCTTGGTGTTTCGTAGGAAAATTTTTGAATTTCTGCTACGTTCCCCAACACTATTAATTTTCTTACTAAAAATAAGGTAGCTAGGTCTATATAATAAAATGTTAATTAGATAATCAAATCTCATATAACTAAATTAAATATATATCTAACATATAATTTATATCTAATTCATCTAACATTTGACATTAATATCTAACATATGATCACATATAGGTGAAACATTAAACACTTACTAGTTCTATTAATTCAACTAAATAAACTAGTTCTATTAATTCAACTAAGCATTTACTAAAAATAAACTAGTTCTATTAATTTCTTACTAAAATAAAGTAGGTAGTTGTAACGCCCGGATAATTAGGCTACAGTAAAACTCTCCTAATGATGCCATGTCATCGGTGATTACTGTTGCTAAACTGTCGTTAGTTCAAACCGATTCAAAAATCAATTGAGAAAATGGCAAACAACAAAAGTTTTTAAAAGTTGAAACCAAAAATGTTTGGTGGGTGCCAAATATTGCACTGGTAATTATGGTGAAGTAAACACATTTTTCAGAAATGCCTAAATGATTTAAAATGAAATAAAACAGAATAAAAATAAGTAAAAGAAAGAAAATACAAAAAAAAGAAAAACGAAAACTAAAACTAAAAAAAGGAAAAAGCCCCCTGCCCCTCGGGGCTTCGGCCCGGCAGGCCACAGGCCCAACTGGGCCAAGGCCCACCCCGCCTATAACCTCCCCCCCCACTCCACCAGACCCCCCCACCGACACGCCACCCACTCCCCCGAAAATATCTCCCCCTCCCTCTCCCCCGATTGGATCGGGATCGAGAGGAGGAGGTCGCCCGATGCCGCCCCCCGCCCGGAGCGCTCCATCGCCGGACCTTGCCGTCCTCCTCCTCGCCAGAATGCCCCCCCGCTGGACTGCCTCCCGCTCCGCCGCTCGTCCCTGTCGACCTCCCCGAACTCTGTTGAGCACACTGCCCTGTTCCCTGCTCCTCGATGTGAGCTTCCCCTCCCCTGCACGTTCCCCCTCACGCGCGCTCGCGCTCGCCGCGTGCGCCCGCGCCTCCCCTCGTCCGCCCTGCTCCCGCACCTCCCGTTCGCCTCGCCTGCGCCGCTCGCTCGCCGCGCCGCCGCTCCGTTTCCCCCGCATGCCGCACCCCATGGCCGCCCTTGCTCGCCCGCGCACCGGCGCCCCCCCTCCTTCTCCGACGATCGGTCGGCCCCATGGCCCCCCTGCCTACCCGCGCGTCGCGAGCGCCGTGCCTCGCACCGCCGAGCTCCGCTGCAGCCCCGCCACTCCCTGCCGCGCTCCGCCCTTGGCCTCTCCTCCCCTCGCGCTCTCGCGCCCGCACCGCAGCCCGTGTGGCCTTGCCCTGGCCGTGCCGCTCGCTCCAGCCTCGCCTTCCCTCTCCGTGCACCGCTCCGGCCATCCCCGCCTCCTCTGCACATTGCCCGCAGCCACCACCGCGGTTGTCCTGTCCACTGACCTTGCCGGCCTGCAGCGCCCGCTCGGGCGTGCCCGAACCGCGCCTGACGCCCGCCCCTGCACCCGAGCGCCAGAACCCGTTAAGGCCCCTGGCCCTATGACATGGGGGCCCCACGCCCCACAGAACTACAAAAAAATATAAATAAAAAAAATAATAAATGAAAATAATAAATAAAATTAATTAATCAATTAATTAAAGAATTAATTAACTTAATTAATTTTGATTAATTAAACTAATCAACTAATTAAACTAATGAAACTGTTAATTAATTAATTAATTAATCAGTCAATGACAGTGGGGCCCACCCATAATTAATTCTAATTAGATTAATTAAATTTGGATAATTAACATGTGTCTCTGACCAGTGGGACCCACTGGTCAGGTTGACCAGTCAACCCCCGTTGACTGCTGATGTCAGCATGACATCATGCTGATGTCATAAATCCATTTTCGAATTAACTTAAATAATTAATTAAATCCCAGAAATTAATAAAATCTTTAGAAAATCATATCTTTTAATCCGTAACTCGGATTAAATTATTTTCAACATGAAAGTTGCTCAGAACGATGAGACGAATCCGGATACGCAGCCCGTTCGTCCGCCACGCATCCCTAGCATAGCAAACATGCAACTTTCCCACTCCGGTTCTTCTATCCAAAAATGCGAAACACCGGGAATACTTTCCCGGATGTTTTTCCCCCTTCACCGGTACCACCTCGTACCGCATTAGGGCACACCTAGCATAACGCTTTGTCATGTCATGCCTCGTCATGCATTTGTTTGCATTATATTTATTGTTTCTTCCCCCTCTTCTCTCACTAGACACCGAGACCGACGCCGCTGCTACCCAGTACGACTACGGTGTTGACGACCCCTCTCTCTTGCCAGAGCAACCAAGCAAGCCCCCCCTTGATCACCAGATATCGCCTACTCTCCTCTATACTGCTTGCATTAGAGTAGTGTAGCATGTTACTGCTTTCCGTTAATCCTATCCTGATGCATAGCCTGTCATTGTTGCTACAACTGTTGTTACCTTTACCTGCAATCCTAATGCTTAGTATAGGATGCTAGTTTATCATCAGTGGCCATACTTTCTTGTCCGTCTGCCATGCTATACTATCGGGCCGTGATCACTCGGGAGGTGATCACGAGTATATACTTATACATAATATATGATTCTTGTGGTGATTAAAGTCGGGTCGGCTCGTAGGAGTACCCGCGAGTGATTCCGATGTTGGGGGCTGAAGGGGCAGGTGGCTCCATCCCGGTAGAGGTGGGCCTGAGTTCCCGAAGGCCCCCGACGGTTACTTTGTGGCGGAGCGACAAGGCAGGTTGGGACCACCTAGGAGAGAGGTGGGCCTGGCCCTGGTCGGCGTCCGTGGTTATTTCAAAATAACACGCATAACAAGATCTTGGTATTTGATCTGAGTCTGGCTACTGGCCTATACGCACTAACCATCTACGCGGGGACAGTTATGGGCACTCGACGTCGTGGTATCAGCCGAAGCCTTCATGACGTTAGCGACTGAGCGATGCACGCCGGGTTGGACCGCGTAACGCAACTTCCTTTGTAATGGAGGTTGCTAGGTCTGCTCACCGGCCGCGTACGCAACATGCAGGTGTGCAATGGGCAATGGGCCCAGACCCCTGCGCCATAGGATTTAGACTGGCGTTCTGACCTCTCTGTTGTGCCTAGGTAGGGCTGCGACGTGTTGATCTTCCGAGGCCGGGCATGACCCAGGAAAATGTGTCCGGCCAAATGGGATCGAGCGTGTTGGGTTATGTGGTGCACCCCTGTAGGGAAGTTGATCTATTCGAATAGCCGTGTCCCTCGGTAAAAGGATGACCCGGAGTTGTACCTAGACCTTATGACAACTAGAACCGGATACTTAATAAAACACACCCTTCCAAGTGCCAGATACAACCGGTGATCGCTCTGAAGGAAATATGCCCTAGAGGCAATAATAAAGTTATTATTTATTTCCTTATATCATGATAAATGTTTATTATTCATGCTAGAATTGTATTAACCGGAAACATAATACATGTGTGAATACATAGTCAAACAGAGTGTCACTAGTATGCCTCTACTAGACTAGCTCGTTAACCAAAGATGGTTATGTTTCCTAACCATGGACAAGGAGTTGTTATTTGATTAACAGGATCACATCATTAGGTGAATGATCTGATTGACATGACCCATTCCATTAGCTTAGCAGCCGATCGTTTAGTATGTTGCTATTGCTTTCTTCATGACTTATACATGTTCCTATGACTATGAGATTATGCAACTCCCGTTTACCAGAGGAACACTTTGTGTGCTACCAAACGTCACAACGTAACTAGGTGATTATAAAGGTGCTCTACAGGTGTCTCCAAAGGTATATGTTGGGTTGGCGTATTTCGAGATTAGGATTTGTCACTCTGATTGTCAGAGAGGTATCTCTGGGCCCTTTCAATAATACACATCACATAAGCCTTGCAAGCATTGCAACTGATGAGTTAGTTGTGAGATGATGTATTACGGAACGAGTAACGAGACTTGCCAGTAACGAGATTGAACTAGGTATTAAGATACCGACGATCGAATCTCGGGCAAGTAACATATCGATGACAAAGGGAACAACGTATGTTGTTATGCGGTCTGACCGATAAAGATCTTCATAGAATATGTAGGAGCCAATATGAGCATCCAGGTTCCGCTATTGGTTATTGACCGGAGACGTGTCTCAGTCATGTCTACATTGTTCTCGAACCCGTAGGGTCCGCACGCTTAAGGTTTCGATGACAGTTATATTATGAGTTTATGAGTTTTGATGTACCGAAGGAGTTCGAAGTCCCGGATGGATCGGGGACATGACGAGGAGTCTTGAAATGGTCGAGACATAAAGATTGATATATTGGAAGCCTATATTTGGATATCGGAAGTGTTTCGGGTGAAATCGGGATTTTACCAGAGTACCGGGAGGTTACCGGAACCCCCCGGGAGGTTTATGGGGCTTAGTGGGCCTTAGTGGAAGATAGGAGAGGTAGCCAGGGCTGGGCCGCGCGCCCCTCCCCCCTAGTCCGAATAGGACAAGGAGAAGGGGGCGACGCCCCCCCTTCCTTCTCTCTCTCCTCTTTTCCCCCTCCCGAATCCTATTCCAACTAGGAAAGGGGGGAATCCTACTCCTGGAGGGAGTAGGACTCTTTCTGGCGTGCCCTCTCCTGGCCGGCCGCACCCCCCCTTTGATCCTTTATATACGGAGACAGGAGGCACCCCTAGACACACAAGTTGATCCACGTGATCACATTCTTAGCCGTGTGCGGTGCCCCCTTCCACCATAGTCCTCGATAATATTGTAGCGGTGCTTAGGCGAAGCCCTGCGACGGTAGTACATCAAGATCGTCACCACGCCGTCGTGCTGACGGAACTCTTCCCCGACACTTTGCTGGATCAGAGTCTTGGGATCGTCATCGAGCTGAACGTGTGCTAGAACTCGGAGGTGCCGTAGTTTCGGTGCTTGATCGGTCGGGCCGTGAAGACGTACGACTACATCAACCACGTTGTGCTAACGCTTCTGTTGTCGATCTACAAGGGTACGTAGATCACACTCTCCCCTCTCGTTGCTATGCATCACCATGATCTTGCGTGTGCGTAGGAATTTTTTTGAAATTACTGCGTAACCCAACAGTGGCATCCGAGCCTAGGTTTTATGTGTTGATGTTATTTGCACGAGTAGAACACAAGTGAGTTGTGGGAGATATAAGTCATACTGCTTACCAGCATGTCATACTTTGGTTCAGCAGTATTGTTGGACGAAGCGGCCTGGACCGACATTACGCGTACGCTTACGCGAGACCGGTTCTCCCGACGTGCTTTGCACAAAGGTGGCTAGCGGGTGACAGTTTCTCCAACTTTAGTTGAACCGAGTGTGGCAACGCCCGGTCCTTGTGAAGGTTAAAACAACACCAACTTGACAAACTATCGTTGTGGTTTTGATGCGTAGGTAAGATTGGTTCTTGCTTAAGCCCGTAGCAGCCACGTAAAACTTGCAACAACAAAGTAGAGGACGTCTAACTTGTTTTTGCAGGGCATGTTGTGATGTGATATGGTCAAGACATGATGCTAAATTTTATTGTATGAGATGATCATGTTTTGTAACCGAGTTATCGGCAACTGGCAGGAGCCATATGGTTGTCGCTTTATTGTATGCAATGCAATCGCGCTGTAATGCTTTACTTTATCACTAAGCGGTAGCGATAGTCGTGGAAGCATAAGACTGGCGAGACGATAACGATGCTACGATGGAGATCAAGGTGTCGCGCCGGTGACGATGGTGATCATGACAGTGCTTCGAAGATGGAGATCACAAGCACAAGATGATGATGGCCATATCATATCACTTATATTGACTGCATGTGATGTTTATCTTTTATGCATCTTATCTTGCTTTGATTGACGGTAGCATTATAAGATGATCTCTCACTAATTATCAAGAAGTGTTCTCCCTGAGTATGCACCGTTGCGAAAGTTCTTCGTGCTGAGACACCACGTGATGATCGGGTGTGATAGGCTCTACGTTCAAATATAACGGGTGCAAAATAGTTGCACAAGCAGAATACTCAGGTTATACTTGATGAGCCAAGCATATACAGATATGGCCTCGAAACACGGAGACCGAAAGGTCGAGCATGAATCATATAGTAGATATGATCAACATAGTGATGTTCACCAATGAAGCTACTCCATCTCACGTGATGATCGGACATGATTTAGATGATTTGGATCACGTAATCACTTAGAGGATTAGAGGGATGTCTATCTAAGTGGGAGTTCTTTAAGTAATATGATTAATTGAACCTAAATTTATCATGAACTTAGTACCTGATAGTATCTTGCTTATTCATGTTTGATTGTAGATAGATGGCCCGTGTTGTTGTTCCGTTGAATTTTAATGCGTTCCTTGAGAAAGCAAAGTTGAAAGATGATGGTAGCAATTACACGGACTGGGTCCATAACTTGAGGATTATCCTCATTGCTGCACAGAAGAATTACGTCCTGGAAGCACCGCTGGGTTCCAGGCCTGCTGCTGGAGCAACACCAGATGTTATGAACGTTTGGCAGAGCAAAGCTGATGACTACTCGATAGTTCAGTGTGCCATGCTTTACGACTTAGAATCGGGACTTCAACGACGTTTTGAACGTCATGGAGCATATGAGATGTTCCAGGAGTTGAAGTTAATATTTCAAGCAAATGCCCGGATTGAGAGATATGAAGTCTCCAATAAGTTCTATAGCTGCAAGATGGAAGAGAACAGTTCTGTCAGTGAGCATATACTCAAAATGTCTGGGTATAATAATCACTTGATTCAATTGGGAGTTAATCTTCCAGATGATTGCGTCATTGACAGAATTCTCCAATCACTGCCACCAAGCTACAAGAGCTTCATGATGAACTATAATATGCAAGGGATGAATAAGACTATTCCCGAGCTCTTCGCAATGCTGAAAGCTGCGGAGGTAGAAATCAAGAAGGAGCATCAAGTGTTGATGGTCAACAAGACCACTAGTTTCAAGAAAAAGGGCAAAGGGAAGAAGAATGGGAACTTCAAAAAGAACAGCAAGCAAGTTGCTGCTCAAGAGAAGAAACCCAAACCTGGACGTAAGCCTGAAACTGAGTGCTTCTACTGCAAGCAGACTGGTCACTGGAAGCGGAACTGCCTCAAGTATTTGGCGGATAAGAAGGATGGCAAAGTGAACAAAGGTATATGTGATATACATGTTATTGATGTGTACCTTACTAATGCTCGCAATAGCACCTGGGTATTTGATACTGGTTCTGTTGCTAATATTTGCAACTCGAAACAGGGACTACGAATTAAGCGAAGATTGGCTAAGGACGAGGTGACGATGCGCGTGGGAAATGGTTCCAAAGTCGATGTGATCGCAGTCGGCACGCTACCTCTACATCTACCTTCGGGATTAATACTAGACCTAAATAATTGTTATTTGGTGCCAGCGTTAAGCATGAACATTATATCTGGATCTTGTTTGATGCGAGACGGTTATTCATTTAAATCAGAGAATAATGGTTGTTCTATTTACATGAGTAATATCTTTTATGGTCATGCACCCTTAAAGAGTGGTCTATTCTTATTAAATCTCGATAGTAGTGACACACATATTCATAGTGTTGAAACCAAAAGATGCAGAGTTGATAATGATAGTGCAACTTATTTGTGGCACTGCCGTTTAAGTCATATCAGTATAAAGCGCATCAAGAAACTCCATACTGATGGGCTTTTGGAACCACTTGATTATGAATCACTTGGTACTTGCGAACCGTGCCTTATGGGTAAGATGACAAAAACACCATTCTCTGGTACTATGGAGAGAGCAACAGATTTGTTAGAAATCATACATACAGATGTATGTGGTCCAATGAATGTTGAGGCTCATGGCGGATATCGTTATTTTCTCACCTTCACAGATGACTTAAGCAGATATGGGTATATCTACTTAATGAAACACAAGTCTGAAACGTTTGAAAAGTTCAAAGAATTTCAGAGTGAAGTTGAAAATCATCATAACAAGAAAATAAAATTCCTACGATCTGATCGTGGAGGAGAATATTTGAGTTACGAGTTTGGTGTACATTTGAAACAATGTGGAATAGTTTCGCAACTCACGCCACCCGGAACACCACAGCATAATGGTGTGTCCGAATGTCGTAATCATACTCTACTAGATATGGTACGATCTATGATGTCTCTTACTGATTTACTGCTAATGTTTTGGGGATACGCTCTAGAGACGGCCACATTCACGTTAAATAGGGCACCATCAAAATCCGTTGAGACGATGCCTTATGAACTGTGGTTTGGCAAGAAACCAAAGTTGTCGTTTCTGAAAGTTTGGGGCTGCGATGCTTATGTGAAAAAGCTTCAACCTGATAAGCTCGAACCCAAATCAGAAAAATGTGTCTTCATAGGATATCCAAAGGAAACTATTGGATACACCTTCTATCACAGATCCGAAGGCAAGACTTTTGTTGCTAAATTCAGAAACTTTCTGGAGAAGGAGTTTCTCTCGAAAGAAGTGAGTGGGAGGAAAGTAGAACTTGACGGGGTAACTGTACCTACCCCCTTATTGGAAAGTAGTACATCACAGAAATCTATTTCTGTGACACCTACACCAATTAGTGAGGAAGATAATGATAATGATCATGAAACTTCAGAACAAGATACAACTGAACCTCGTAGATCAACCAGAGTGAGATCCGCGCCAGAGTGGTACGGTAATCCTGTTCTGGAAGTCATGCTACTAGATCATGATGAACCTACAAACTATGAAGAAGCGATGGTGAGCCCAGATTCCGCAAAATGGCTTGAAGCCATGAAATCTGAGATGGGATCCATGTATGAGAACAAAGTATGGACTTTGGTTGACTTGCCCAATGATCGGCAAGCAATAGAGAATAAATGGATCTTCAAGAAGAAGACGGACGCTAACGGTAATATTACTGTCTACAAAGCTCAACTTGTCACAAAAGGTTTTTGGCAAGTTCAAGGGATTGACTACGATGAGACCTTCTCACCCGTAGCGATGCTTAAGTCTGTCCGAATCATGTTAGCAATTATCGCATTTTATGATTATGAAATTTGGCAGATGGATGTCAAAACTGCATTCCTGAATGGATTTCTGGAAGAAGAGTTGTATATGATGCAACCAGAAGGTTTTGTCAATCCAAAGGGAGCTAACAAAGTGTGCAAGCTCCAGCGATCCATTTATGGACTGGTGCAAGCCTCTCGGAGTTGGAATAAACGCTTTGATAGTGTGATCAAAGCATTTGGTTTTATACAGACTTTTGGAGAAGCCTGTATTTACAAGAAACTGAGTGGGAGCTCTGTAGCATTTCTGATATTATATGTGGATGACATATTACTAATTGGAAATGATATAGAATTTCTGGATAGCATAAAGGGATACTTGAATAAGAGTTTTTCAATGAAAGACCTCGGTGAAGCTGCTTACATATTAGGCATTAAGATCTATAGAGATAGATCAAGACACTTAATTGGACTTTCACAAAGCACATACCTTGACAAAGTTTTGAAGAAGTTCAAAATGGATCAAGCAAAGAAAGGGTTCTTGCCTGTGTTACAAGGTGTGAAGTTGAGTTAGACTCAATGCCCGACCACTGCAGAAGATAGAGAGAAAATGAAAGATGTTCCCTATGCTTCAGCCATAGGCTCTATCATGTATGCAATGCTGTGTACCAGACCTGATGTGTGCCTTGCTATAAGTCTAGCAGGGAGGTACCAAAGTAATCCAGGAGTGGATCACTGGACAGCGGTCAAGAACATCCTGAAATACCTGAAAAGGAATAAGGATATGTTTCTCGTTTATGGAGGTGACAAAGAGCTAATCGTAAATGGTTACGTCGATGCGAGCTTTGACACTAATCTGGACGATTCTAAATCGCAAACTGGATACGTATTTACATTAAATGGTGGAGCTGTCAGTTGGTGCAGTTCTAAACAAAGCGTCGTGGCGGGATCTACGTGTGAAGCAGAATACATAGCTGCTTCGGAGGCAGCAAATGAAGGAGTCTGGATGAAGGAGTTCATATCCGATCTAGGTGTCATACCTAGTGCATCGGGTCCAATGAAAATCTTTTGTGACAATACTGGTGCAATTGCCTTGGCAAAGGAATCCAGATTTCACAAGAGAACCAAGCACATCAAGAGACGCTTCAATTCCATCCGGGATCTAGTCCAGGTGGGAGACATAGAGATTTGCAAGATACATACGGATCTGAATGTTGCAGACCCATTGACTAAGCCTCTTCCACAAGCAAAACATGATCAACACCAAAGCCTCTCTCATAGCATGGATAATAAAGCCCAATAATGTCCCAAACAGAAGATAATATAGCATGGAGCAATCAAAAATTATAGATACACTGGAGACGTATCACATACGAATCTGAATGTTGCAGACCCGTTGACTAAGCCTCTCTCACGAGCAAAACATGATCAGCACCAAGGCTCCATGGGTGTTAGAATCATTACTGTGTAATCTAGATTATTGACTCTAGTGCAAGTGGGAGACTGAAGGAAATATGCCCTAGAGGCAATAATAAAGTTATTATTTATTTCCTTATATCATGATAAATGTTTATTATTCATGCTAGAATTGTATTAACCGGAAACATAATACATGTGTGAATACATAGACAAACAGAGTGTCACTAGTATGCCTCTACTAGACTAGCTCGTTAATCAAAGATGGTTATGTTTCCTAACCATGGACAATGAGTTGTTATTTGATTAACGGGATCACATCATTAGGTGAATGATCTGATTGACATGACCCATTCCATTAGCTTAGCACCCGATCGTTTAGTATGTTGCTATTGCTTTCTTCATGACTTATACATGTTCCTATGACTATGAGATTATGCAACTCCCATTTACCGGAGGAACACTTTGTGTGCTACCAAATGTCACAACATAACTGGGTGATTATAAAGGTGCTCTACAGGTGTCTCCAAAGGTACATGTTGGGTTGGCGTATTTCGAGATTAGGATTTGTCACTCTGATTGTCAGAGAGGTATCTCTGGGCCCTCTCGGTAATACACATCACATAAGCCTTGCAAGCATTGCAACTAATGAGTTAGTTGTGAGATGATGTATTACGGAACGAGTAAAGATACTTGCCGGTAATGAGATTGAACTAGGTATTAAGATACCGACGATCGAATCTCGGGCAAGTAACATACCGATGACAAAGGGAACAACGTATGTTGTTATGCGGTCTGACCGATAAAGATCTTCGTAGAATATGTAGGAGCCAATATGAGCATCCAGGTTACACTATTGGTTATTGACCGGAGACGTGTCTCGGTCATGTCTACATTGTTCTCGAACCCGTAGGGTCCGCACGCTTAAGGTTTCGATGACAGTTATATTATGAGTTTATGTGTTTTGATGTACCGAAGGAGTTCGGAGTCCCAGATGGGATCGGGGACATGACGAGGAGTCTCAAAATGGTCGAGACATAAAGATTGATATATTGGAAGCCTATATTTGGATATCGGAAGTGTTCCGGGTGAAATCGGGATTTTACCGGAGTACTGGGAGGTTACCGGAACCCCCCGGGAGGTTTATGGGACTTAGTGGGCCTTAGTGGAAGAGAGGAGAGGTGGCCAGGGCTGGGCCGTAAGCCCCTCCCCCCTAGTCCGAATAGCACAAGGAGAAGGGGGCGGCGCCCCCCCCCCTTCCTTCTCTCTCTCCTCTTTCCCCCCTCCCGAATCCTATTCCAACTAGGAAAGGGGGGGAATCCTACTCCTGGAGGGAATAGGACTCCTCCTGGCGCGCCCTCTCCTGGCCGGCCACACCCCCCCTTTGATCCTTTATATACGGAGGCAGGAGGCACCCCTAGACACACAAGTTGATCCACGTGATCACATTCTTAGCCGTGTGCGGTGCCCCCTTCCACCATAGTCCTCGATAATATTGTAGCGGTGCTTAGGCGAAGCCCTGCGACGGTAGTACATCAAGATCGTCACCACGCCGTCGTGCTGACGGAACTCTTCCCCGACACTTTGCTGGATCAGAGTCCGGGGATCGTCATCGAGCTGAACATGTGCTAGAACTCGGAGGTGCCGTAGTTTCGGTGCTTGATCGGTCGGGCCGTGAAGACGTACGACTACATCAACCACGTTGTGCTAACGCTTCCGTTGTCAATCTACAAGGGTACGTAGATCACACTCTTCCCTCTCGTTGCTATGCATCACCATGATCTTGCGTGTGCGTAGGAATTTTTTTGAAATTACTGCGTAACCCAACACACTCTCTCACAGGGCGACGAGGGGAGGATCATCGGTAAGGATTATGCTACACAATGCTACTTGGTGAACTTACCATCTACTCTCTTCTCCTGCTGCAAGATGGACGTTACCAGAAGCGTAGTCTTCGAAAGGACTAGCTATCCCCCTCTTATTCTGGCATTCTGCAGTTCAGTCCACATATGATACCCTTATTCCATTTGATACCAATGCATACATATGTAGTGTAGCTCCTTGCTTGCGAGTACTTTGGATGAGTACTCACGGTTGCTTGCTCCCTCTTTTCCCCTTTCCCTTCTACCCGATTGCTGCGACCAGACGTTGGAGTCCAGGAGCCAGACGCCACCGTCGACAACGACTACTACTACTCGGGAGGTGCCTACTACTACATGCAGCCCGCTGACGACGATCAGGAGTAGTTTAGGTGGATCCCAGGCAGGAGGCCTGCACCTCTTTCGATCTGTATCCCAGTTTGTGCTAGCCTTCTTAAGGCAAACTTGTTTAACTTATGTCTATACTCAGATATTGTTGCTTCCGCTGACTCGTCTATGATCGAGCTCTTATATTCGAGCCCTCGAGGCCCCTGGCTTGTAATATGATGCTTGTATGACTTATTTTATTTGTAGAGTTGTGTTGTGATATCTTCCCGTGAGTCCCTGATCTTGATCGTACATGTTTGCGTGTATTTTAAGTGTACGATTGAATCGGGGGCGTCACAAGTTGGTATCAGAGCCGACTGCCTGTAGGAATCCCCCTTCCACACTCCTTGGCCGAAGTTGAGTCTAGACATTACAAAAACTTTTACTAACATGGCTGTGTGCCTTACGGGCCCACGTCGCCATCTGGGTGGTATTAGGATCTTTTACTCCTCGATCCTTACTCTGGGACTCTAAACTCTCTCCTACTCGGGTTAAATGATTTAACTAACTTTAACATTAGGATCCCGTGACCATGTTCACCCCAAAGTTGGATAAGCCCTAGCTATTCATTAGAGTAGTATATTGAATTATCCACACTGTCAGTTGACTCCTTTGAAACATCTTTGTTTTCAGATGGAACCCACGAGACAGGTCGTGCGCCACACGATGGCCATGGGTGCCTCAGGATCACCTGCTGTGTTGGTTGAGATGATGACCTATCTGGGTTATCGCTGGCACCCTGAGTACACCGTGTATGAGGAGTATCAGGACTTCAATCAGGAGGAGTATCGTGCCATCGTCCACCTCTACTCTCGGGAGTATGACTCCACTACCGTGCTGCACACTGCTCATGGTGTTGGAGTGACTATCGACATGGCGGTCCACGATGCCGCTTATGCTGCTCTGACACGTCTTCGTGGAGAGTATTAGGAGTTAGATACCTCCCCCTTCAGGCACATTGCTATCGCATCCGATGTTGGTGCGGAGGGATACTACACTGCTGCCTACTCCACTGTAACCCGAGAGTCTTTCTACCATCAGAACCTGGTTCTGCATGCTGATGGGCTAGATAGAGCTAACCGAGATCTTCGCCACGAGCTGTACACCACCCGTCAGCACCTGTATCGTGCTCTGGCGCTGTTGCACCCCTCTTTCCGCTCTGGTGATCTGTCATGTTCTGCAATCTACCCTACCAGGACCGTGATGCCCCAGGGCGTCGGCTGGCCAGAGGTGGGAGGCTACTCTCCTGCACTTGGTCCTCTCCTGCCACCTGCGCATCGGGTTCCGCACCAGAGTGTGACACCCCAAAATTTTAACTTTGTTTGTTAATTAATTTTTTTGCCAGGAATTAAAACTTTGATTTTTTTGGACTCCCTTTTGATTTTTTTGAAACATTTCCTTTCTTATTATCATGGAGTTGTTCCCTAAAGTGAAAACCTTTCAAATATGTTATTGGACTTGTTTAACCTCTCAAGAAAAACTTTTCTTTTATCAGTATAACTAATTACATAATTAATTTGCTTGATCTTTGTTTTCTTGAAAAATGGTTTTTCAAGGTTATATGGCCATAATTGAACTACAACCATTTGATAAATTCACCTAAAATTCCAACCAAAATTTGGAGATGTCATGTGATGTTTTTAAATCACTTTTATAAAAAAATATCTTTTATTCTTGTAATATTTTGAGCTCTGCATCAATTTTTCTTCTCTGGTCCAGAGTGCAATTTTGCACTACAACCCTTTTAAATATTTCTTTCTGGCCTCCACCAAAATTATGGGATGTTGGTAGTAGCATATGATTCAACCTTATGCAAAAACCCAGTGATGTTATTTGAAAATTTTGAGTGAAACAACCTCATCTCCATTCTGGTCCAACATGATGGTTTGTACAACAACCATATTCTTGCTTGCTCTTTAGCTCTTGATTCTTTTTCCTACTTGTAGTCCTCCCTGCAAAACCCTTAAGTCCAGGAGCATGCACCCTTTGGGTCATTTTTGGTTCATGAAATGATGCCATTCACATCCTGTCCAGATATGAAGTTCTGCAAAACTTGCACTAGCAAGTTTGTGCTTTCCACCAACTAACCTCACCACCCTCTTATTCATCTAAAGAGACCACCATCTGGAGTTTTTGGCCACTCCAAGACCTGCCTAAGTGCCCTTAGCATTTTGTCAAACACCTTATGGGCATGATCAGTTTTGACATGGGTTTGTGTTTGCTCTATGAACTTGATCCCCTGACCAAACCAGCCTGTCCAATGGTGTTTCCCTAGCCTATAGCCCCACCCTGCTAACCCTCTTGCGGTTTGGAACCCCCCAGCATGCCATGGCATTTCGTCGAGCACCTTCCGTGCGTGCACTGGACGCGCCCAGAGCGCGCGTATTGCACGAACCGCGCCCAAGCCGACACGCTGGCTCCCCTGGTTTTGGCCCGCTCTGCAGCACCACGCCACGCACTTCCTCCCCCCTCACAGCAACGCGCCAAACCGCCCTGGCAGCCTACAGCGACGCCGACAGAGCTTTTGGCGGCACACCGGCGTCCGCAGCGCCTCTGCCACGGTCGGTGCCGCCAAAGCCACCCCGGCTCGCCACCTGCCCCTGGGAACAGTGCAAGCTTATCCCCTCGCTCGTCGGCTAGCTCCCGTCGTCGCCACGACGCCCTGACACTACAGAGAGGCGGTTCGCCGGCAGCCTTATCCACCGCCGCGGAACCGACATCGTCGCGCTATAAAAGGAGGCCCCCGAGCTCGTCCGAGCACTCAGGCGACCTCAGGCCACCCCCATGGCACCCCCACAGCCAGCAATCGTCGAGGGAAAGCCGTCTTCCCCAACTCCGGCCGGTTCGGCCGCCGCCACTTCCCAGCTCCATTCACCGCAACCAGAGCCCCTCCCGTCCGTCCAACGCCACCAAATGACTCCACTTCGACTTGTGGAGCCGCCCAGCTACTCAAACCCGACCGGGAGCCACCGTAGTTCAAGCGCCCAAAACTCCCGAAGCCACCGGCCGCCGCGAAGCTCGCCGCCGGCGATTCCCTCCACCCTCGACGACCCTACAACCACCGGGAGGACCGCCTAGGAGTGGCGGATCCATCCCTGCATTCAGATGCCCGCGAAGAACCGCCGTTCGCCGGCGACAATCGCCGGATGTCCCGCCTCTGCTCGGGCAGAGAAGAAGAGGGAGTGGGGACTAGTCAAACCTGACTAGTGGGCCCCCTGGACCCACTGTCAGTGACTCCCCGCGCGGTCCACGCTGGATAAGTGGAGGCGTAAAACCCGTAGTACGCTTTCTCTGCCCGAAAGCGTAATCTCGTTTGAACCGTTTTCTTTTTCTGATTTTATTCAAAACAGATTTTGACCAAATCTTTGACTGGCTATAACTTTTTAATTATAACTCCAAATGAGTTGATTCTTTTTCCTACCTTCCTCAAATCTTGTCTAGTTTATTTTAAGATTTATTACAAAAAATTTCAGACAACTTTTTGGTACTGTTTTTGAAACTACATATTGATTCAAAAATATTTTGAATAGGATTTTTGGAGAGAGGAGAAAGCTTTCAAAAGTTTTGGAGTGCACCCTGCCTTTCCACACCATGAAGGCAAGCATTCTGAACCCCGGAATAATATTTTTGGTGTGTTAGTTGACACGTTTATAACACCACCTTATATCAGAGAACTTGTTATTTCATGTGATATGATCATTTGCATGAATGCATATTAGTGATTTCCTTGCTGTTGGAAATGAATATACTTGTGATGGTAATCATCCTCATGTGCCTTGCATGCATGCCGGAAAGAAATCCGGGAAATCCTCTGCCTTGGGTAGGCGTGAGCTTATCGCCGGTCTTTGTCGGGACGGTTATGTCCGGTATGGCATGGTAAGGTATATTGAGTGGTGATTTTGTTGGTTGAAATATATTTGTTATACATGTCATGCAGGGAATTTATAAACCTCCTGAGTCGACCGTAGATCGAGTCTTGTTCCAGTAACCCCCATACTTGTTTTGTACTACCACTTGTCCCTGTCGCAGGTAGGGTACGGTTCAGTAAGTCGTCAACCCCTTTCAAGCACACACCGTACAAAGAGGCCATGGTGGAAGATACCGGTTGTAGCCGGTAGGCAGGCCACCTGGTCCGGGGGCATGGGTGTTTCCGGTTGGGACCGAGAGGGGAGGCCACCCCTTAGAGCGCGCGATATAAATTTGATCCCATGCTACGCGAGGTTGTAGCCTTCCCACTTAGAGTTTTTCTTAACAAGTGTCGTGGGTGATTCCAGACACCGATGAGTTAAGCTGGTGTGTGCAAGTTAGGCGTGTTTTCAACTAAAAGGCCGTAGACGGAATTAGTCCCGATGGACTAAAGGAATCCGTTACTCGTGGGTAAAGAGTACACCCTCTGCAGAGATTAAACCTATTCGAATAGCCGTGTCCATGGTTAAGGATTACAGTCTGGGATGGGTCAAGTGTTGGTCTTAGTGTCGGTCTTCGGAGGAGATATTGTTAAACCAAACTTGGATACCGACTGGTACTTGTGAGGACCATGATTATTATTTTGTGATGGACTAACCCGTTGCATTATTTGTATTATCGAGTATCCCTGGGACGGTTCTACCTCCTGGATATTCATTGTGATTATTTATTTTAAAGCCCTTTATGTGGTGTTGCTCAGATGCCCGACTGTGGCATTTCTTTTAAAGCCCTTTATGTGGTGTCGCTCAGACGCCCGACTGTGGCATTTCTCTTATAAGCCATTTATGTGGTGTCGCTCAGACGTCCAACTGTGGCATTTCTTTTAAAGCCCTTTATGTGGTGTCGCTCAGACGCCCGACTGTGGCATTTCTTTTAAAGCCCTTTATGTGGTGTCGCTCAGACGCCCGACTGTGGCATTTCTTTTTAAGCCCTTTATGTGGTGTCGCTCAGACGCCCGACTGTGGCATTTCTTTTAAAGCCCTTTATGTGGTGTCACTCAGATGCCCGACTGTGGCATTTCTTTTAAAGCCCTTTATGTGGTGTCGCTCAGACACCCGACTGCGGCATTTTATTCCCACTCCATTACTGCTTATTCATGTTGCATGAAAATAACCTGCTTGCATGCATAAAAGATGTTTTATTTATGACTAACGATGTGATCATAGAATTTTTCAGTGCATGATTATCAATTATATTATCCCAGTGTTCATAATGTTTGCGAGTACATTCAAAGTACTCACTGGCTTGTCCCTGGCTATTGTCTTGGCCAGATTTCTGCATGGAGAGGAGCGTTGTGGTGACAGCCCCGGAAACTAAGCAACGGTGATAGCAGCCTCGCGAAGATAGGAGTTGACCTGGTCAGCTGTTCTTGTGGGAAATGGAGTCCCATAGACACTGACGACTCACAAACTGCTTCCGCCATCGACCACTAGAAACCCAATTGTTGTACTCATAGGCCAGAATGGTCTTGTACTACATATTTTGTATTTTTGCTTGGAATTTCTGTATCAAGTTGGTGCTCTCATCAGCTAACAGTAATCCTGGGGCTGGTGAGCACGACGGCCATTTTCTGGAAATATATACCCGGAAAAACCGGTCGTGACACAGAGTATCCGCGGACCCCAGGCTACTCGCGTGGAGGTCTTCCCTTCGCGAAACTACCAGCTGTCAGGCTACACCTACCTCCACAGTTCCTCCTGGGACTGATGTAGGCCTGCTTGTTAGTGTTAGATGCATTTGTCGCGAGCCTGCGTGCCGCCTATGATGTATTAGTCTATGTACTGAACTCTATGTACCAAACTCTGTGCATGATCTCTTTTGTAAGATATGCCGACTACTATATAGTATCTATCGTGCTGCTTTCATTGTGCATGTTTCATCATGAATGATTCTTGTCTTTGCAAATTTCTCGATGCTGAACTACCCCTGTTATATTAGCAGGATGGTTAGACCAGGTGGTCGTTGTGACGCCCGGGTAATTAAGCTACAGTAATCTCCACTAATGATGCCACGTCACCTTTGTCACTGTAGTTAATCTCGGGTTAGTTCAAAAACCGGTTCGAATTTCAAATACAAAATCGAGCAAACAATAAAAGTTTTCAAATATTAAAATTTAAATGTTCGGAGTGAACCAAATAATACATAGGTAATTATGGAGGTGAAACCACATTTTTATAAAATGTTTAAATGCTCAAAGGAAAATAAAACAGCAGCAAAAGAAATTAATTAAATGCCTTTTGTGTTTTGTAAAATATTAAACTATATTATTTAGGGATGAAGCATTTTGTGGTTGTGGCTTAATTTGTAAGAACAATTTAGGTGCCACTTTGGTATTTACTAAAACAAAAAAATAAACTGCAACTAAAATAAAACAGAAAAGGTAAAGTAAATAAAAAGTAAAAATAAAACAAAAGAGAGTGGGGGAGGAAACCCCACTGGCCCAACTGGGCCAGCCCCTCCCCACCTGGCCCCCCTCACACCTGGCCCAGCCCCCTCCCCTGGCCCGGCCCAGCCGGCCGGCCACTTATCCACCTCTTCCCCCGGTCGGGAACCCTAGCCGCAACCACTCCTCCCCCCGATCCCCTTTCTCCCCCTCGCGCCGATCCGGATCGGCCCCCGCCCGATCCCGGTCCCCCTCGTCCTCCCCTCATCGCCGGCGGCCCCCGCCGCCCCGACACCGGTCACCTCCGCCCCCCTGCGCCCCTCGCCGCCGTCCGGACCCCCCCTCCACACCGTCGCCCCACGCGCGGGGCACCCGCCGCCGCGGGATCGTCCCCGACCTCCCCCGCCTCACCGGACCCCCTCCCCGACGCCGGCGGCCGCCTCCCCGACTCCCTCCTCGCCGGTCGCCTCCAAGCTCCACCGCGCCCGCCTCCTAGACCCCGCGGACCCCCTGTGAGCTTCGCCCACTCCCCCCCCCCGTCGCTCCCCTCTCCCCCTCCCGAACGACGCCGTCGCCCGGAGCCCCCGTCGCCGGCTCCGGCCGTCCCCCGCCTCCCTCGCCTTTCCCCCTGCCAACGAACCCGAACGGACCTCCCCGTCGCACCCCCCCCCCGGCGACGCCCGCCGACGCTGACGCCCGCGTCCACGCCCGCATCCCCCTCCGCCTACTTCCGCCGCCTCCGGCGACCCGGACCCCGTCTAGCCCCGCCACCGCCGAAGCCCCACCGGGGACCGCCTCGCCGGCTCCTCGTCGGGCCCCCCCTCCGCCACGCCGGCGCGGGATCGGGCGGGCGCCCACGCCCGCGTCCCCCTGGGTTGCGCCCGAACGGGCCACCCCGCACGCCCGCACGCCCGTTTGGCCCCCTGGGGCCTATGACATTGGGGCCCCACCCCCCACAGAACTTTTAAATAAAAAGAAAAGGAAAATGAGATTTATATAAATAAAAAAATGAATAAAAACTAATTAATTAATTAATTAATCAATTAATTAAGTAAATAATTAATCTAATTAATCCTGGTTAATTAACCTAATAACTAATTAACCTAATTAACTACTGTTAATTAAACTTAATTAGGTTAATTAGTTAACAGTGTATGACGAACGGGACCCACCTGTCAGGGTTGACTCAGTCAACCCCTGTTGACTGCTGACGTCAGCATGACATCATGCTGACGTCATAAATACATTTTTTCGAATTAATTAAATAAATAATTAAATTCCAAAATTGTTAAAATCTTTTAAAAATCATATCTTTTAATCCGTAACTCGGATTAAAATATTTTCAACATGAAAGTTGCTCAGAACGACGAGACGAATCCGGATACGCAACCCGTTCGTCCGCCACACACCCCTAACCTATCGAACTCGCAACTTTCCCCCTCCGGCTCCTCTGCCCGAAAACACGAAACACCGGGAATACTTTCCCGGATGTTTTCCCCCCTTCACCGGTATCACCTACTACCGCGTTAGGGCACACCGAACACCGCGTATTGCCTTGTTATATTTTGTGATGCTTTGTTTGCTCTGTATTCATTATTTCTTCCCCCTCTTCTCTCCGGTAGACTACGAGACCGACGCTGCTGCTGACCAGTTCGACTACGGAGTTGACGACCCCTCTCTCTTGCCAGAGCAACCAGGCAAGCCCCCCCCCTTGATCACCAGATATCGCCTATTCTACTCTATACTGCTTGCATTAGAGTAGTGTAGCATGTTACTGCTTTCGTTAATCCTATTCTGATGCATAGCCTGACATTGTCGCTACATCTGTTGATACCTTACCTGCAATCCTATATGCTTAGTATAGGATGCTAGTTTATCATCATTGGCCCTACATTCTTGTCAGTCTGCCTTGCTATACTATCGGGCCGTGATCACTTGGGAGGTGATCACGGGTATATACTATACATACATACATACTATACAGATGGTGACTAAAGTCGGGTCAGCTCATTGAGTACCCGCAAGTGATTCTGACGAGGGGGCTGAAAGGACAGGTGGCTCCATCCCGGTAGAGGTGGGCCTGGGTTCCCGACGGCCCTCGACTGTTACTTTGTGGCGGAGCGACAGGGCAGGTTGAGACCACCTAGGAGACAGGTGGGCCTGGCCCTGTTCGGCGTTCGCGGATACTTAACACGCTTAACGAGATCTTGGTATTTGATCTGAGTTGGCTACGAGCCTATACGCACTAACCATCTACGTGGGAGTAGTTATGGGTATCCCGACGTCGTGGTATCAGCCGAAGCACTTCAGACGTCAGCGACGGAGCGGCGCGCGCCGGATTGGACTGGAACGCCTACTAGGCTAGGTCTGCTTCCGGCCGCCCTCGCAACGTGCAGGTGTGCTCAGGGCGATGGGCCCAGACCCCTGTGCGCTTAGGTTTAGACCGGCGTGCTGGCCTCTCTGTTGTGCCTAGGTGGGGCTGCGACGTGTTGATCTTCCGAGGCCGGGCATGACCCAGGAAAGTGTGTCCGGCCAAATGGGATCGAGCGTGTTGGGTTATGTGGTGCACCCCTGCAGGGAAGTTAATCTATTCGAATAGCCGTGATCTTCGGTAACAGGACGACTTGGAGTTGTACCTTGACCTTATGACAACTAGAACCGGATACTTAATAAAACACACCCTTCCAAGTTCCACAGACAACCCGGTGATCGCTTTCCTCAGGGCGACGAGGAGGAGGATCGCCGGGTAGGATTATGCTATGCGATGCTACTTGGAGATGCTACTTGGAGATGCTACTTGGAGGACTTCAATCTACTCTCTTCTACATGCTGCAAGACGGAGGCTGCCAGAAGCGTAGTCTTCGATAGGACTAGCTATCCCCCTCTTATTCTGGCATTCTGCAGTTCAGTCCACTGATATGGCCTCCTTACACATATACCCATGCATATGTAGTGTAGTTCCTTGCTTGCGAGTACTTTGGATGAGTACTCACGGTTGCTTTCTCCCCCCTTTTCCCCCTTTCCTTTCTTTCTGGTTGTCGCAACCAGATGCTGGAGTCCAGGAGCCAGACGCCACCGTCGACGACGACCCCTACTACACTGGAGGTGCCTACTACTACGTGCAGCCCGCTGACGACGACCAGGAGTAGTTAGGAGGATCCCAGGCAGGAGGCCTGCGCCTCTTTCGATCTGTATCCCAGTTTGTGCTAGCCATCTTATGGCAACTTGTTTAACTTATGTCTGTACTCAGATATTGTTGCTTCCGCTGACTCGTCTATGATCGAGCACTTGTATTCGAGCCCTCGAGGCCCCTGGCTTGTATTATGATGCTTGTATGACTTATTTTATTTGTAGAGTTGTGTTGTGATATCTTCCCGTGAGTCCCTGATCTTGATCGTACACATTTGCGTGCATGATTAGTGTACGATTGAATCGGGGGCGTCACAAGTTGGTATCAGAGCCGACTGCCTGTAGGAATCCCCCTTCCAACTCCTTGGCCGAAGTCTTGTCTAGACTTTACAAAACTTTTACTAACTTGGCTGTGTGGCCCATGGGCCCACGTCGCCATTGGGTGGTATTAGGATCTTTTACTCCTCGATCTTTACTCTGGGACTCTGAGCTCTCTTCTATTCGGGTTAAATGATTTTGCTAAAAACAAAACTAACTATAGGTTCTCGCAAGTACTTTCTCCCGGAGAGCCATTTGTTACCGATGACCGCCTGCTGCACCAGAAGATTTCGAAGATACTCTCCGATTTTCTCTCGAGACCTTGTGCCCGTTGCTTTTGCAATTCTCGACCACCGATAAACCCTTATGGATAACTACTTACACTTGCCATTCATATGATCCTCCCCCATTGATCTTGTTATTACAAGATACCCCGAAGTTTTCTCTATTGTTCCGAGAATACGTTGTGCCTACTGCCTAGCAGTTCTTTGCCACACGAATACCCCTTCAAATAAATCCTCGCACTTGTCGAGTATCCGCTCACCCCCAGTTGTTCATGTGTTTCACAAAAGTCTTCAAAATACTATTCGATCTTCCGAAAATCCTCTGGAGCCTTTGGCTCTTGAAATTCTTGCTTTCTTGCATTATGGTTAATCCCATAAGTCTCGTAGTCTTCTTGACATTCCTTGTCATTATCATTTTCAGTCTGTTAACTCAATATGATTGCGAATACACGCAATCATCATTGATCCTTATAAATTACCTTTCCGGCTGAGCTGCAATTCTTTTAACTGGAATTGGTTCTCGACCAATCCAATTGTCGTTGATTGTACCCTAAGGCTATTCAACTTATCCATTCCTAATCAGAGCATTGCTTCTGATCCCTTGACATGGAATTCATAATTCCTTTGCAATTAAGCTTTGAATTAGTCAGTTGTTTCTATCTTCTGATCTCCTTGCATTCTTCTTCTTCTGGTTGAGTACCGATACTCACATCAGCCCCGTTGTGGATCGCCATATCCACTGTTGGATTACTATCCGATAGTGTCCTTCATAATTAATCACCTTGTGAGTTCTTTCTCTGATACATAATGCCTTTGGTAAATTGTATCCTCTCCTTTTTTTTAACCTTGCTCTGCTTTCGAGCTTGTGTTATTTACCTTGGAAGTTTGTAGCATATGTTCCTTAAATGCCCCAATGGGTTGAACCGATGCCTTCCTTAATCGGTGTGAACTCGAAAGTTTTCACGGGTCATACTGCTCTGGTAATTCACCAGGTAGGTTTTGACACTGGAATCATTTTATCTAGAGCAGGAATGAAAGGTTATACATTGAAGAAGTGGGAGTCGACCTTGAACTTTGTGTTCATGCCCATATACACGATGTAGATCTTCTCATCGAAGCTTCTTTTAAAATTAATTATTCCCTTGGTATAAGTTCATCTTATATCTGGGATCTGGCCTTTTTCAATCGTGGTTCCGACCATGTTCTCCTTTAAATACCAATTCTCGTGCCAGTTTAAGCACTTGTCTTCTGCAGAGCAATACCCCAGTCCAACCTCTATTTTGATCTGTCGTCGAGTATTACCCCCTGGTATCTCGAGATTATCATGGAACTGCATAACTTCTTATGAGTTCTTCATCAAGTGCTACGTTCCCACTGATTACAATTTTTCATGGGCTCTGAGTTATTAAACACTCAAAGACACCGATAACTGAACCGAGTCCGCATTACGGTTCAACAACTCTTACTAATATTCTTTACTTACGAGTTTGTACCCAATCATGTCATTCCTAGCCTGATCGGCCATATCATTACCATGCTAAATTTTAACTGTGCTACCTGGTCCTTAATCCCGGAGCACAACTTTTGACAATGAGCTAAGCTTACGTCGATCTTCCTCGTCATATCAGTTCGCCTTGAACAACAATCTTGATTTCAAGTTTGTGTCGTGCCTATGGTTCCAATAACCTCTTGCTTCATTATTCTTTTGACTTGATGTGATCGCGGATCGATTACATCTTCGTGGAATCTCTCGACAAATGTGTCATGATCACCATCTACATTCTGATGCTCTTCCAGGATATCAATTGAATTAATGATGAGAAATACCATCCTTGCCCTCGATGATTTGTGTTGTCATCGACCTCTTTATTGCGTTCCCTCCAACAAAAACTTCTTTGTGTTCTGTGTTATACCTCGAGTTCCTTGCTACCTAGCATTTGTTCTTCTTTACCATGGAGTATTACCATCTTTTATGTCAAGAAGGTCGTGAGGATTACTCCCCCTCTTAAGAATTCTTGGTATGGTGATACTTCTCACCCTCACCATTCTTTCTTGGTACCCGTGTTGTTTCTAACCGGAATACCGACAATTGAACCATGAGGTGTGAATTCGAAACTTCTAGCAACCCTATTGCTTTGAAGTAATGGTCGAGTTTCATTCTAATTCTTTTGTTCGTCAAGTCACCACTCTAACATTGATCGTGCAACCCAACCCATATTCGGGTGCACCTTTCAACCAATGTTTAATTGAGTATGTTTCCTCGAGCATACATCATTATACCATTTGATCTGACAAATGTTATCTCCTTGTTCACATAATTATGGAAATCCATCTTGTCAGAAATCTCGATGGATTATCGCCGAGCCCATCAGCCACCTCCTCCTCTCCTTGGTTTAATGATGAACTATTGTTTCAGGAACCCACTCCCATAGTTCATTTCCTGAGAATCCTGAAATGTCATTTCGTCTATTTGTGTTGCACCTTTTATTCTCGGACATCCCGACTCTGAGGTATCATTACACCAATCGGATCTGAATCTCGGTCAGATATGATGGTTGGGACAACTTTCCAAGAGTTATGTTGTTGGCCCTTTGATGACCTGGTAACAGGATGTCATGCCTAGCACCCCCCCCTGGCTGGAGGACCTATCATTATGGTTTATTTGCAAGGATAACCGTTCTTCTTGGAGGAAATTGTAAGACCTATGTTATAAACTGTTCCTGATGGATCCATTGAGTATCCAAAAAAACCGGCCTTTGCTTGAAGACCATGTCAATGCTATCTCGAAGCATGTCTGTGATACTCTGATTTCAACAAGAACATTTGAAGCCCAATGCTAAATGTTTCTTGCTCAATTATCCAAACACCGTTGTATGGGTAATGTCATGAAAATTCTCTCCCCTACCTAAAGAGTTTTCTACATTATATCCTGTCATGGATATCATGCTCTGCTTATCCTTGGGAAGGATATACCCTTGAAATATGTGGTTAAACATAATTTCCTTTCCACTGTTCTGTTTAATCTGATGATCATATTTTCCTTCCATTGTTGGTTTAACCTTTCTTGTGAACTATATGATCTGAGCAGTAATATTCTCCTGCTTATGTAAACACCTCGTTGTACAATTCTGTCAGTAAGACCCTGTTACTTTTGTTGATGACATTCCGGTAACCACCGATGGACGAGAACTTCGCCTACTGGTCCGCCTCGTTCAACGAGCAGGAAAATGGTTCTCTTCGTCCCTCGCCCTTGGTACCGACATTGTTGCCGACATAACTGACATGCTACTCTCTGACATGCCTTGCTATCGTGATCGTACAAGATGTCAGCCCCCCCCTTTCTACTTTTAACCCACATGGTGGGCCCATAACCCACAGTTCCACAGGATCGGAACCAGACTCTCCTGTACACCCCCTGTTCCCAAAGTTATTCCTCCCGCGTGGACTCGTATGTAATTCACGGGCCACCGTCATAGTGATCTATTCTGGTATCAGACGCGATACTTACTCTCGCTACTCTGAACCCCTTTCTCACCCGCTTGGAGCCTATTATGGTACCTTCGTACCTTACTCTCGAGGTATTTCATATGTTCAACTCGAGAGATAATCTTATACTAATTCATGGGTTAGCCCCAGATTGTTTCCCTTAAAAGCTTTATGTCGTAGTGAGCTGGCCCTTATCTTTCGTAAGTACGATGGAGTTCCCGAAGAAATGATGACCAGTTTATCATGATGCATCGGAATAAAGGATTGAAGACATCAACGAAAGGGATTAACTTCTTCGAGAAGATCCGTTAGATTATCGTAACCAGACCTTTCCCCCTTGCTCCCCTCTTAAATCTCGGGACGAGATTTCTTGTAGTGGAGGAGAATTGTGACGCCCGGGTGATTAAGCTACAGTAATCCCCACTAATGATGCCACGTCACCTTTGTCACTGTAGTTAATCTCGGGTTAGTTCAAAAACCGGTTCGAATTTCAAATACAAAATCGAGCAAACAATAAAAGTTTTCAAATATTAAAATTTAAATGTTCGGAGTGAACCAAATAATACATAGGTAATTATGGAGGTGAAACCACATTTTTATAAAATGTTTAAATGCTCAAAGGAAAATAAAACAGCAGCAAAAGAAATTAATTAAATGCCTTTTGTGTTTTGTAAAATATTAAACTATATTATTTAGGGATGAAGCATTTTGTGGTTGTGGCTTAATTTGTAAGAACAATTTAGGTGCCACTTTGGTATTTACTAAAACAAAAAAATAAACTGCAACTAAAATAAAACAGAAAAGGTAAAGTAAATAAAAAGTAAAAATAAAACAAAAGAGAGTGGGGGAGGAAACCCCACTGGCCCAACTGGGCCAGCCCCTCCCCACCTGGCCCCCCTCACACCTGGCCCAGCCCCCTCCCCTGGCCCGGCCCAGCCGGCCGGCCACTTATCCACCTCTTCCCCCGGTCGGGAACCCTAGCCGCAACCACTCCTCCCCCCGATCCCCTTTCTCCCCCTCGCGCCGATCCGGATCGGCCCCCGCCCGATCCCGGTCCCCCTCGTCCTCCCCTCATCGCCGGCGGCCCCCGCCGCCCCGACACCGGTCACCTCCGCCCCCCTGCGCCCCTCGCCGCCGTCCGGACCCCCCCTCCACACCGTCGCCCCACGCGCGGGGCACCCGCCGCCGCGGGATCGTCCCCGACCTCCCCCGCCTCACCGGACCCCCTCCCCGACGCCGGCGGCCGCCTCCCCGACTCCCTCCTCGCCGGTCGCCTCCAAGCTCCACCGCGCCCGCCTCCTAGACCCCGCGGACCCCCTGTGAGCTTCGCCCACTCCCCCCCCCCGTCGCTCCCCTCTCCCCCTCCCGAACGACGCCGTCGCCCGGAGCCCCCGTCGCCGGCTCCGGCCGTCCCCCGCCTCCCTCGCCTTTCCCCCTGCCAACGAACCCGAACGGACCTCCCCGTCGCACCCCCCCCGGCGACGCCCGCCGACGCTGACGCCCGCGTCCACGCCCGCATCCCCCTCCGCCTACTTCCGCCGCCTCCGGCGACCCGGACCCCGTCTAGCCCCGCCACCGCCGAAGCCCCACCGGGGACCGCCTCGCCGGCTCCTCGTCGGGCCCCCCTCCGCCACGCCGGCGCGGGATCGGGCGGGCGCCCACGCCCGCGTCCCCCTGGGTTGCGCCCGAACGGGCCACCCCGCACGCCCGCACGCCCGTTTGGCCCCCTGGGGCCTATGACATTGGGGCCCCACCCCCCACAGAACTTTTAAATAAAAAGAAAAGGAAAATGAGATTTATATAAATAAAAAAATGAATAAAAACTAATTAATTAATTAATTAATCAATTAATTAAGTAAATAATTAATCTAATTAATCCTGGTTAATTAACCTAATAACTAATTAACCTAATTAACTACTGTTAATTAAACTTAATTAGGTTAATTAGTTAACAGTGTATGACGAACGGGACCCACCTGTCAGGGTTGACTCAGTCAACCCCTGTTGACTGCTGACGTCAGCATGACATCATGCTGACGTCATAAATACATTTTTTCGAATTAATTAAATAAATAATTAAATTCCAAAATTGTTAAAATCTTTTAAAAATCATATCTTTTAATCCGTAACTCGGATTAAAATATTTTCAACATGAAAGTTGCTCAGAACGACGAGACGAATCCGGATACGCAACCCGTTCGTCCGCCACACACCCCTAACCTATCGAACTCGCAACTTTCCCCCTCCGGCTCCTCTGCCCGAAAACACGAAACACCGGGAATACTTTCCCGGATGTTTTCCCCCCTTCACCGGTATCACCTACTACCGCGTTAGGGCACACCGAACACCGCGTATTGCCTTGTTATATTTTGTGATGCTTTGTTTGCTCTGTATTCATTATTTCTTCCCCCTCTTCTCTCCGGTAGACTACGAGACCGACGCTGCTGCTGACCAGTTCGACTACGGAGTTGACGACCCCTCTCTCTTGCCAGAGCAACCAGGCAAGCCCCCCCCTTGATCACCAGATATCGCCTATTCTACTCTATACTGCTTGCATTAGAGTAGTGTAGCATGTTACTGCTTTCGTTAATCCTATTCTGATGCATAGCCTGACATTGTCGCTACATCTGTTGATACCTTACCTGCAATCCTATATGCTTAGTATAGGATGCTAGTTTATCATCATTGGCCCTACATTCTTGTCAGTCTGCCTTGCTATACTATCGGGCCGTGATCACTTGGGAGGTGATCACGGGTATATACTATACATACATACATACTATACAGATGGTGACTAAAGTCGGGTCAGCTCATTGAGTACCCGCAAGTGATTCTGACGAGGGGGCTGAAAGGACAGGTGGCTCCATCCCGGTAGAGGTGGGCCTGGGTTCCCGACGGCCCTCGACTGTTACTTTGTGGCGGAGCGACAGGGCAGGTTGAGACCACCTAGGAGACAGGTGGGCCTGGCCCTGTTCGGCGTTCGCGGATACTTAACACGCTTAACGAGATCTTGGTATTTGATCTGAGTTGGCTACGAGCCTATACGCACTAACCATCTACGTGGGAGTAGTTATGGGTATCCCGACGTCGTGGTATCAGCCGAAGCACTTCAGACGTCAGCGACGGAGCGGCGCGCGCCGGATTGGACTGGAACGCCTACTAGGCTAGGTCTGCTTCGGCCGCCCTCGCAACGTGCAGGTGTGCTATGGGCGATGGGCCCAGACCCCTGTGCGCTTAGGTTTAGACCGGCGTGCTGGCCTCTCTGTTTTGCCTAGGTGGGGCTGCGACGTGTTGATCTTCCGAGGCCGGGCATGACCCAGGAAAGTGTGTCCGGCCAAATGGGATCGAGCGTGTTGGGTTATGTGGTGCACCCCTGCAGGGAAGTTAATCTATTCGAATAGCCGTGATCTTCGGTAACAGGACGACTTGGAGTTGTACCTTGACCTTATGACAACTAGAACCGGATACTTAATAAAACACACCCTTCCAAGTTCCACAGACAACCCGGTGATCGCTTTCCTCAGGGCGATGAGGAGGGGATCGCCGGGTAGGATTATGCTATGCGATGCTACTTGGAGATGCTACTTGGAGATGCTACTTGGAGGACTTCAATCTACTCTCTTCTACATGCTGCAAGACGGAGGCTGCCAGAAGCGTAGTCTTCGACAGGATTAGCTATCCCCCTCTTATTCTGGCATTCTGCAGTTCAGTCCACTGATATGGCCTCCTTACACATATACCCATGCATATGTAGTGTAGTTCCTTGCTTGCGAGTACTTTGGATGAGTACTCACGGTTGCTTTCTCCCCCCTTTTCCCCTTTCCTTTCTTTCTGGTTGTCGCAACCAGATGCTGGAGTCCAGGAGCCAGACGCCACCGTCGACGACGACCCCTACTACACCGGAGGTGCCTACTACTACGTGCAGCCCGCTGACGACGACCAGGAGTAGTTAGGAGGATCCCAGGCAGGAGGCCTGCGCCTCTTTCGATCTGTATCCCAGTTTGTGCTAGCCATCTTATGGCAACTTGTTTAACTTATGTCTGTACTCAGATATTGTTGCTTCCGCTGACTCGTCTATGATCGAGCACTTGTATTCGAGCCCTCGAGGCCCCTGGCTTGTATTATGATGCTTGTATGACTTATTTTATTTGTAGAGTTGTGTTGTGATATCTTCCCGTGAGTCCCTGATCTTGATCGTACACGTTTGCGTGTATGATTAGTGTACGATTGAATCGGGGGCGTCACAGTCGTGGACGTGGTGGCAACCTCCCACCAGCGCCTGAGTACATGGCTGGGATGATGCAACAGTTTGAGCTGAATCGTCAGTTCATGTAGAATATTATGGCTCAGTTTCCTCGCCCCAATATGAACCAGCAGCCAACCCAAGTGACTCTGCAGGATTTCATGCGCTTCAACCCAACCGTGTACCGCAGCTCAACTCAGCCTCTGGATGCTGATGACTGGCTTTGTGACATCACCTATGAGATGGAGTCTGCTGATGTAGCCCCTGCCAGCTATGTCACCTTTGCTTCCTTCTTCCTGAAAGGATCCGCAGCTCAATGGTGGGACAGCCACAGGCGTACTCTGCCAGCTGGAACAATCATCACCTAGCCAGACTTCCAAGCTGCCTTCCGTGCTCGCTTCATTCCTCAGGGAGTCATGGACCGGAAGAAGCGTGAGTTCCGCAACCTCACCCAAGGCAACAAAACCGTGGAAGCTTATCAACGGGAGTTTCTGGACTTGTCCCGCTATGCTGAAGAAGACATTGCAACTGATGCATGCATGTGACGCCCCCGATTCAATCGTACACTAATCATGCACGCAAATGTGTACGATCAAGATCAGGGACTCACGGGAAGATATCACAACACAACTCTACAAATAAAATAAGTCATACAAGCATCATAATACAAGCCAGGGGCCTCGAGGGCTCGAATACAAGTGCTCGATCATAGACGAGTCAGCGGAAGCAACAATATCTGAGTACAGACATAAGTTAAACAAGGTTGCCATAAGATGGCTAGCACAAACTGGGATACAGATCGAAAGAGGCGCAGGCCTCCTGCCTGGGATCCTCCTAGCTACTCCTGGTCGTCGTCAGCGGGCAGCACGTAGTAGTAGGCACCTCCGGTGTAGTAGGGGTCGTCGTCGACGGTGGCGTCTGGCTCCTGGACTCCAGCATCTGGTTGCGACAACCAGGTAGAAGGGAAAGGGGAAAGGAGGGAGAAAAGCAACCGTGAGTACTCATCCAAAGTACTCGCAAGCAAGGAACTACACTACATATGCATGGGTATATGTGTAAGGAGGCCATATCAGTGGACTGAACTGCAGAATGCCAGAATAAGAGGGGGATAGCTAATCCTGTCGAAGACTACGCTTCTGGCAGCCTCCGTCTTGCAGCATGTAGAAGAGAGTAGATTGAAGTCCTCCAAGTAGCATCTCCAAGTAGCAACTCCAAATAGCATCTCCAAGCAGCATAATCCTACCCGGCAATCCTCTCCTCGTCGCCCTGCGGAAAAGCGATCACCGGGTTGTCTGTGGAACTTGGAAGGGTGTGTTTTATTAAGTATCCGGTTCTAGTTGTCATAAGGTCAAGGTACAACTCCAAGTCGTCCTGTTACCGAAGATCACGGCTATTCGAATAGATTAACTTCCCTGCAGGGGTGCACCACATAGCCCAACACGCTCGATCCCATTTGGCCGGACACACTTTCCTGGGTCATGCCCGGCCTCGGAAGATCAACACGTCGCAGCCCCACCTAGGCAAAACAGAGAGGCCAGCACGCCGGTCTAAACCTAAGCGCGCAGGGGTCTGGGCCCATCGCCCTGAGCACACCTGCACGTTGCGTAGGCGGCCGAAAGCAGACCTAGCCTAGTGGCGTTCCAGTCCAATTCGGCGCGCGCCGCTCCGTCGCTGACGTCTGAAGTGCTTCGGCTGATACCACGACGTCGGGATACCCATAACTACTCCCACGTAGATGGTTAGTGCGTATAGGCTCGTAGCCAGACTCAGATCAAATACCAAGATCTCGTTAAGCGTGTTAAGTGTCCGCGAACGCCGAACAGGGCCAGGCCCACCTCTCTCCTAGGCGGTCTCAACCTGCCCTGTCGCTCCGCCACAAAGATCCACACAGAGGGCCGTCGGGACAAAGGTCCTTTCAGCCCCCAATCCGTGAATCACTCGCGGGTACTCTTCGAGCTGACCCGACTTTAGTCACCATCTGTATAGTATGTATGTATGTATAGTATATACCCGTGATCACCTCCCGAGTGATCACGGCCCAATAGTATAGCAAGGCAGACTGACAAGAATGTAGGGCCAATGATGATAAACTAGCATCCTATACTAAGCATTTAGGATTGCAGGTAAGGTATCAACAGGTGTAGCAACAATGTCAGGCTATGCATCAGAATAGGATCAACGGAAAGCAGTAACATGCTACACTACTCTAATGCAAGCAGTATAGAGAAGAATAGGCGATATCTGGTGATCAAGGGGGGGGGCTTGCCTGGTTGCTCTGGCAAGAGAGAGGGGTCGTCAACTCCGTAGTCGAACTGGCCAGCAGCAGCGTCGGTCTCGTAGTCTACCGGAGAGAAGAGGGGGAAGAAACAATGAATACCAAGTAAACAGATGCATATCGATGCATGACATGTCAAGAAGCGATGCTAGGCGTGCCCTAACGTGGTATGAGGTGGTACTGGTTAAGGGGGAAATCATCCGGGAAAGTATTCCCGGTGTTTCGTGTTTTCGGGCAGAGGAGCCGGAGGGGGAAAGTTGCGGGTTCGATAGGTTAGGGGGGTGTGGTGGACGAACGGACTGCGTATCCGGATTCGTCTCGTCGTTCTGAGCAACTTTCATGTTGAAAATATTTTAATCCGGATTACGGATTAAAAGATATGATTTTTAAAAGATTTTATTAATTTCTGGAATTTAATTAATTATTTAATTAATTCGAAAATGCATTTATGACATCAGCATGATGTCATACTGACATCAGCAGTCAACAGGGTTGACTGAGTCAACCTGACAGGTGGGTCCCGCATGTCATTCTCTAATATCTAATTAACCTAATCAGAGTTAATTAACATTAGTTAATTAGGTTAATTAGTGATTAGTGCTAATTAATCAGAATTAATTAGATTAATTAATTAATTAATTAATTAATTAGTTAATTAGTTTTATTTAATTTTTCATTTTCTTTTTATTTTTAAACCGTTCTGTGGGGGTGGGGCCCCCATGTCATCGGCCCAGAGGGCCAAACGGGCATGCGGGCGTGGGGGGTTTGCGGGGCGGTGCCCGTTTCGGGCGCAACCCCGAAGGACGCGGCGCGGGCGCCCGCGCCCGAAGCCAACGGGGGTCGGGGCGGCCGAGGCCACGACGGTGGCCGGAGGGGCCGCAGCCACGGCGAGGGTGGCCGGGCGGCAAGCGGCGCCGGCGAGGCGATTCGGGGCGACGGGGCGGGGCCGGCAGTGGCGTAAACGGGGGGGGGAATGGCCGAGCGCCGTGCGGGGGGGTTCGGTCGGGGGTGCGAGGGCGCCGGCGACGATGGCGTTTGGGTCGGCCGGAGGCGTCGTCGACGGGGGGGAGAGAGGGGGGAAGGGCCAAGGCGGCGGCCGGGGCGGGTCGGGGCCGGAGACGGAGCTCCGGGCGACGGCACCGCTCGGGAGAGGGAGAGGAGAGGGAAACGGGGGGGGGGGCGGCGTGGCCGCGGAGGGTCGGGGCCGGCGACGGCGCGGTTCGGGAGGGCGGGGGAGAGGGGAGCGAGGGGGGGAAGTGAGGCGAGCTCACAGCGGGGGGCGCCGGGTCTAGGGGAGCGGGCTCGGTGGAGCGCGACGGTGACCGGCGAGGAGGCGGGCGGGGGAGCGGTCGCCGGCGTCGGGGAGGCCGGGGTGGATCCGCGGCGTCGAGCGCCCGCGCGTGGGGCGAGGAGGGGAGGAGGGGACCCCGGGCGGTGGAGAGTATGAGGAGGGGGGGTCCGGGCGGCGGGTGGGGCGGCGGGGGCCGCCGGCGAGGTGGGGCGCGGCGGGGGTCCTCGCCCCGATCTGGATCGGGCGAGGGAGAGGGAAAAGGGGATCGGGGGAGGGGGCGCGTGGGGGGGGGTGAGTGGGGGGGCAGCTAGGGTTCGGCCGCGGGGGGGGGGGGAGGGGTTAAGTGGGGGCGCCGGTTGGGCCGGCCCAGGGGGGGAGTTGGGCCAGGCCAGGGGCCAGGTGGGGTGGGGCTTCGGGGGGCTGGCTGGGCCGGGGGAAGGGCTGGCCCAGATGGGCCAGGGGAGGTTCCCTCCCTCTTTTCTTCTTCCTTTCTTTTCTTTTATTATTTTTCTTTTTCTGCTTTCTGTTTTAGTTTAATTAAAATGCCAAAACATTTTACAAAAATTTGTGCACCCCACCATAATTAGGTTTGCTATTTTAGACAACCCCCGAACAATTTAGTTTTCGTTTCTGAAAACTTTTATTGTTTGTTTTCGTTTTAAATTTGAAATTCGAACTAGGTTCCGAACTAACGCGAGTTTATCCACAGTAACCGAGGTGACGTGGCACCATTAGCGGGGATTACTGTAGCTTAATTATCCGGGCGTCACAATTCTCCTCCACTACAAGAAATCTCGTCCCGAGATTTAGGATCGGTTATAAGGGGGAAGGGGTCTGGTTACGAAATTCTAACGATTCTTCTCGATCATAGTAGCTCTTCTCGAAGAGGTCGACCCATTACATTGATGTCTTCCGTCCTCTCCTTCGGGTCATCATGATGAAGTTTGTCGTCCTTTCTTCGGGGTTCCATCGTACTTACGAAAGGATAAAGGGTGGGTATCCCGAGAGAATGGACCTCTGCAGGTTTGACTATCTGGTCGATAACATCGGGGAGGGTGGCGGAAGTAACTCTCGAATTGAAACTTAAGAAAATATCAAGAGCAGAGTAAGGAGGTATCCTGGGAAGTTTCGAGCGGGCAGGCAATCGTTCGATGTCTGATATGTGGCGTGAAAGGGGTTCGAAGCCACGGGAATAAGTATTTGTCTGATACCAGATTGAAGGTGGCTCATGAATTACATACGAGGCCACGCGCGAGGAACAACCTTGGGTACAGGGGGGTACAGGAGAGTCAGGTTTCGATCCTGTGGAGCTGTGGGTTATGGGCCCACCATGTGGATTAAAAAGTAGGAAGGACAGTGACATCTTGCACGATCATGTAAGCAAGGCATGCCAGAGGATAATCTGTTGGTTATGTCGGCAACAACATCGGTACCAAGGGCGAGGGACGAAGAGAACCATTATCCTGCTCGTTGAACGAGGCGGGCCAATAGGCAAGGTTCTCGTCCATCGGTGGCTACCGAAATGTCATCAACAATAGTAACAGGGTCTTACTGACACGGTCGTACACCAAGGTGTTTACATAAGCAGAAGAATATTACTGCTTAGATCATATAGACCTCAAGAAAGGTTAAACCAAACAATGGAAAGGACATATGATTATCAGATTAATCAGGCGATGGAAAGGAAAAATGTGTCTTAGTCAATAATTCAGGGATATATCCTTCCCAAGGATAAGCAGAGCATGGTATCCGTGGCAGGATATCATGTAGAAAACCCTTTAGGTAAGGGGAGAGAAATTTCATGACACTACCCATACAAAGGTGTTTGGATAATTGATAAGAAAAATTTAGCATTTGCTTTAAATGTTCTTGTTGAAAATCGGAGTATCACAGACATGCTTCGAGATAGCATTGACATGGTCTTCCAGCAAAGGTCGGACTTGGATATACAAAGGATTCACCAGGAACAACTTATAGAATAAGCATTACAATTTCCTTATGGGAGAATGGAAAACCTTGCTGGAAAGGAAACCTTAACACTAGGTCCTCCGACCAGGTGTGCTAGGCATGACATCACCTTACCGATATATAAGGACCAATGTTATAACTCTTGGGAAAAATGTTCCAACCATCATATCTGACCGAGATTCAGATCCGATTGGTGTCAGGATACCTGAGACTCAGGATGTCCGAGAAGAAAAGGCGCAACACAAATCGTTGAAATGGCATTGCAAGCTTCTCGGGAAATGAACTATGGGAGCGGTTTTCTGAAGCAATAGTTCACCATTAAACCAGGGAGAGGACAAGGAGGTGTCTGGTGAACTCAACGGCAGTTCACCGAGATTCCCAAAAGATGGATTTCCACCATTAAGTGAACAAGGAGATAACATTTGTCAGATCAACTGATATAAGGAAGTATGCTCGAGGAAAACATACACAATTAAACATTGGTTGAAATGTGCGCCCGAAATATGGGTTGGGTTGCACGACCAATGTCAGAATGGTGATTCAATCAGCGAAGGACTTAGAATGAACTATCGCCCATTCACTTCAAAGCAATAGGGTTGTTAGAAGTTTTGAATTCACACGTCATAGCTCCATTGTCGGTATTCCGGTTGAAAACAATACGGGGACCAAGGAATGAACGAAGATGGCAAGAAGTATTATGATATCAAGAATTATTAAGAGGTGGTGAAATTCTCACCACATTCTTGACAAAAGAGATGGTAATACTTCCGAGGTAAGGAAGATCAACTGCTGGGTAGCAGTGATCTCAAGGTTTACACCAAACACGAACAAGTTGTGTTGAACGGAAGGCAATAAAGTGGTCGATGAGAACAGGAATCATCGAGGGGCAAGGATGGTATTACCCATCATGAATTCAATTGAATTCCTGGAAGAGCTCATAAGGTTGATGATGATCACGACACAATTGTCGAGAGATTTCATGCAGATGTAGTCAATCAGCGACGACATCCAGTCAAAGGAATGATGAAGCAAGAGGTTATTGGAACCACAGTTACGACACGAACTCGAACTCAAGCTTGTTGTTTAGGGCGAAATGATATGACGATGAGGATCGACGTAAGGTTAGTTCATCGTCAAAATTGTGCTCCGAGAAGAAGGGCCGGGTAACACAGTTAAAATCATCACGATAAAGATATAGCCAAACAGGCTAGGAATGATGGGAAGGAATATTAAACTCATAAGTAACGAAAATTACTTAGGGTTATCGAACCGAAATGTGGAATCGGTGTTCTCGATTGACGACAACCCAGAACCCGAGAAAATTGGAATCAGTGAGAATTAATAGTTGATGAAGAACCCATAATAAGTTATGCAGTTCCATGATATTCTTAATATACCAGAGCTTAATACTCAACAGTAGAGCAAAGTAAAGGTTGGACAGGTGCAATGATCTGCAGAAGACAAGTACTTCAACTTGTCCAAGAAACGGTATTAAAAAGGAGAACATGGCCGGAACCACGATTCCAAAAGGCCAGATCCCAGATATAAGATGAACTTATACCAAAGGAGTAATTAATTTAAGAGAAGCTTTAATAACAAGATCTACATCGTGTCCATGGGCATGAACACAAAGTTCAAGGTCGACTCCCACTTCTCCAATGCATAACGTTTCATTCACCTCTCGTATTTCGAAGATGACAATAGTTGTTGAAAGTTTTACCTGGTGCAATACCAGATAAGTATGACTCGTGAAATCTTTCGGGTTCACACCGGTGAGGTAAGGCGTTGGTTCAATCCCATCAGGGCTTCTTACGATCATATAACATAAGCTTCAAGGGTAAATATCACCAACTCGAAAGCAGAGCATGGTTGACAAAAGGAAAGGATACAATTTACCAAAGGCAGTATGTATCGGAGAAAGAACTCACAAAGCGACTAATTATGAAGGACACTGTCGGATAATAATCCAACAGTGGATATGGCGATCCACAATGGGGCTGATATGAGTATCGATACCCAATCAGAGGAAGAAAGATTGCAAATGCATCGACTTATAGAACAGCTGAATAGTTTCAACGCTTAATTAGCAAAGTAATTATGATTTTCAAATCAAGGGATCAGGAGAAAATGCTCTGATCAAGAATGGATAAGCTGAATAGACTTAGGGGTACAATCAATGACAATTGGATTTGTTGAGAACCAATTCCAGTTAAAAGAATGGCAGCTCAGTGAGAAAGGTAATCTATAAGGATCAATGATGATTGCGGGTATTCGCAAACATATTGAGTCAACAGACTCAAAATGATAATGACAAGGAATGTCATTATGACTACGAGACTTATGGGATTAACCATAATGCAAGCAAGCAAGAATTTCAAGAGCCAAAGGCTCCAGAGGATTTTCGGAAGATCGAATAGTATTTTGAAGACTTTTGTGAACACAATGAACAACTGGGGATGAGCGGATACTCGACAAGTGCGAGGATTTATTTGAAGGGGTATTCATGTGGCAAAGAACTGCTAGGCAGTAGGCACAAGTATTCTCGGAACAATAGAGAAAACTTCGGGGTATCTTGTAATAACAAGATCAATGGGGGATGATCGTATGAATGGCAAGTGTAAGTAGTTATCCATACGGATTTATCGGTGGTCAGGAATAGCAAAAGTGATGGGCACAAAGTCTCGAGAGAACATCAGATAGTAACTTCGGAATCTTCTGATTAGCAGACGATCATCTGAAGTGAGGGGCTCTCCGGGAGAAAGTACTTGCGAGAACCTAAAGTTAGTTTTGTTTTGGCAAATTCATTTAACCCGAATAGAAGAGAGTTCAGAATCCCAGAGTAAAGATCGAGGAGTAAAAGATCCTAATACCACCCAATGGCGACGTGGGCCCGTAAGGCACACAGCCAAGTTAGTAAAAGTTTTTGCAATGTCTAGACTCGACTTCGGCCAAGGAGTGTGGAAGGGGGATTCCTACAGGCAGTCGGCTCTGATACCAACTTGTGACGCCCCCGATTCAATCGTACACTAATCATGCACGCAAATGTGTACGATCAAGATCAGGGACTCACGGGAAGATATCACAACACAACTCTACAAATAAAATAAGTCATACAAGCATCATAATACAAGCCAGGGGCCTCGAGGGCTCGAATACAAGTGCTCGATCATAGACGAGTCAGCGGAAGCAACAATATCTGAGTACAGACATAAGTTAAACAAGTTGCCTTAAGAAGGCTAGCACAAACTGGGATACAGATCGAAAGAGGCGCAGGCCTCCTGCCTGGGATCCTCCTAGCTACTCCTGGTCGTCGTCAGCGGGCAGCACGTAGTAGTAGGCACCTCCGGTGTAGTAGGGGTCGTCGTCGACGGTGGCGTCTGGCTCCTGGACTCCAGCATCTGGTTGCGACAACCAGGTAGAAGGGAAAGGGGAAAAGAGGGAGAAAAGCAACCGTGAGTACTCATCCAAAGTACTCGCAAGCAAGGAGCTACACTACATATGCATGGGTATATGTGTAAGGAGGCCATATCAGTGGACTGAACTGCAGAATGCCAGAATAAGAGGGGGATAGCTAATCCTGTCGAAGACTACGCTTCTGGCAGCCTCCGTCTTGCAGCATGTAGAAGAGAGTAGATTGAAGTCCTCCAAGTAGCATCTCCAAGTAGCAACTCCAAATAGCATCTCCAAGCAGCATAATCCTACCCGGCAATCCTCTCCTCGTCGCCCTGCGGAAAAGCGATCACCGGGTTGTCTGTGGAACTTGGAAGGGTGTGTTTTATTAAGTATCCGGTTCTAGTTGTCATAAGGTCAAGGTACAACTCCAAGTCGTCCTGTTACCGAAGATCACGGCTATTCGAATAGATTAACTTCCCTGCAGGGGTGCACCACATAGCCCAACACGCTCGATCCCATTTGGCCGGACACACTTTCCTGGGTCATGCCCGGCCTCGGAAGATCAACACGTCGCAGCCCCACCTAGGCAAAACAGAGAGGCCAGCACGCCGGTCTAAACCTAAGCGCACAGGGGTCTGGGCCCATCGCCCTGAGCACACCTGCACGTTGCGTACGGCGGCCGAAAGCAGACCTAGCCTAGTGGCGTTCCAGTCCAATTCGGCGCGCGCCGCTCCGTCGCTGACGTCTGAAGTGCTTCGGCTGATACCACGACGTCGGGATACCCATAACTACTCCCACGTAGATGGTTAGTGCGTATAGGCTCGTAGCCAGACTCAGATCAAATACCAAGATCTCGTTAAGCGTGTTAAGTATCCGCGAACGCCGAACAGGGCCAGGCCCACCTGTCTCCTAGGTGGTCTCAACCTGCCCTGTCGCTCCGCCACAAAGTAACAGTCGAGGGCCGTCGGGAACCCAGGCCCACCCTACGGGATGGAGCCACCTGCCTTCAGCCCCCTCGTCAGAATCACTTGCGGGTACTCAATGAGCTGACCCGACTTTAGTCACCATCTGTATAGTATGTATGTATGTATAGTATATACCCGTGATCACCTCCCAGTGATCACGGCCCGATAGTATAGCAAGGCAGACTGACAAGAATGTAGGGCCAATGATGATAAACTAGCATCCTATACTAAGCATTTAGGATTGCAGGTAAGGTATCAACAGGTGTAGCAACAATGTCAGGCTATGCATCAGAATAGGATCAACGGAAAGCAGTAACATGCTACACTACTCTAATGCAAGCAGTATAGAGAAGAATAGGCGATATCTGGTGATCAAGGGGGGGGGCTTGCCTGGTTGCTCTGGCAAGAGAGAGGGGTCGTCAACTCCGTAGTCGAACTGACCAGCAGCAGCGTCGGTCTCGTAGTCTACCGGAGAGAAGAGGGGGAAGAAACAATGAATACCAAGTAAACAGATGCATATCGATGCATGACATGTCAAGAAGCGATGCTAGGCGTGCCCTAACGTGGTATGAGGTGGTACTGGTTAAGGGGGAAACATCCGGGAAAGTATTCCCGGTGTTTCGTGTTTTCGGGCAGAGGAGCCGGAGGGGAAAGTTGCGGGTTCGATAGGTTAGGGGGGTGTGGTGGACGAACGGACTGCGTATCCGGATTCGTCTCGTCGTTCTGAGCAACTTTCATGTTGAAAATATTTTAATCCGGATTACGGATTAAAAGATATGATTTTTAAAAGATTTTATTAATTTCTGGAATTTAATTAATTATTTAATTAATTCGAAAATGCATTTATGACATCAGCATGATGTCATACTGACATCAGCAGTCAACAGGGTTGACTGAGTCAAACCTGACAGGTGGGTCCCGCATGTCATTCTCTAATATCTAATTAACCTAATCAGAGTTAATTAACATTAGTTAATTAGGTTAATTAGTGATTAGTGCTAATTAATCAGAATTAATTAGATTAATTAATTAATTAATTAATTAATTAATTAGTTAATTAGTTTTATTTAATTTTTCATTTTCTTTTTATTTTTAAACCGTTCTGTGGGGGTGGGGCCCCCATGTCATCGGCCCAGAGGGCCAAACGGGCATGCGGGCGTGGGGGGGTTTGCGGGGCGGTGCCCGTTTCGGGCGCAACCCCGAAGGACGCGGCGCGGGCGCCCGCGCCCGAAGCCAACGGGGGTCGGGGCGGCCGAGGCCACGACGGTGGCCGGAGGGGCCGCAGCCACGGCGAGGGTGGCCGGGCGGCAAGCGGCGCCGGCGAGGCGATTCGGGGCGACGGGGCGGGGCCGGCAGTGGCGTAAACGGGGGGGGGGGGAATGGCCGAGCGCCGTGCGGGGGGGTTCGGTCGGGGGTGCGAGGGCGCCGGCGACGATGGCGTTTGGGTCGGCCGGAGGCGTCGTCGACGGGGGGGAGAGAGGGGGGAAGGGCCAAGGCGGCGGCCGGGGCGGGTCGGGGCCGGAGACGGAGCTCCGGGCGACGGCACCGCTCGGGAGAGGGAGAGGAGAGGGAAACGGGGGGGCGGCGTGGCCGCGGAGGGTCGGGCCGGCGACGGGCCGGCGACGGCGCGGTTCGGGAGGGCGGGGGAGAGGGGAGCGAGGGGGGGAAGTGAGGCGAGCTCACAGCGGGGGGCGCCGGGTCTAGGGGAGCGGGCTCGGTGGAGCGCGACGGTGACCGGCGAGGAGGCGGGCGGGGGGAGCGGTCGCCGGCGTCGGGGAGGCCGGGGTGGATCCGCGGCGTCGAGCGCCCGCGCGTGGGGCGAGGAGGGGAGGAGGGGACCCCGGGCGGTGGAGAGTATGAGGAGGGGGGTCCGGGCGGCGGGTGGGGCGGCGGGGGCCGCCGGCGAGGTGGGGCGCGGCGGGGGTCCTCGCCCCGATCTGGATCGGGCGAGGGAGAGGGAAAAGGGGATCGGGGGAGGGGGCGCGTGGGGGGGGTGAGTGGGGGGGCAGCTAGGGTTCGGCCGCGGGGGGGGGGAGGGGTTAAGTGGGGGCGCCGGTTGGGCCGGCCCAGGGGGGGGAGTTGGGCCAGGCCAGGGGCCAGGTGGGGTGGGGCTTCGGGGGGCTGGCTGGGCCGGGGGAAGGGCTGGCCCAGATGGGCCAGGGGAGGTTCCCTCCCTCTTTTCTTCTTCCTTTCTTTTCTTTTATTATTTTTCTTTTTCTGCTTTCTGTTTTAGTTTAATTAAAATGCCAAAACATTTTACAAAAATTTGTGCACCCCACCATAATTAGGTTTGCTATTTTAGACAACCCCCGAACAATTTAGTTTTCGTTTCTGAAAACTTTTATTGTTTGTTTTCGTTTTAAATTTGAAATTCGAACTAGGTTCCGAACTAACGCGAGTTTATCCACAGTAACCGAGGTGACGTGGCACCATTAGCGGGGATTACTGTAGCTTAATTATCCGGGCGTCACAATGCAGACAGGAGAAGTTCCGTGATGGCCTTCAAGCTGATATCAAGCTTGCACTTCTAGTGCATGACTTTGCTGATTTCGCCACCCTGGTGAACAAGGCCATCAATGTTGAAACTGGTCTGCAGGAATACCAGAGCTCTCATAGGCGCAACTATGACATGGGCTCATCTTCGGGCCCATCCTCACAGAAGCGTAAGATATGGATTCCCAACAGCATGTACCAGCCAACTGCACCTGCCCCAAGGCAGTCCTATGCTGCACCTCGTCTGCCTGCTCCACCAACTAGGCAGCCAAGGCTTCCCGCTCCACCACCCCAAGCTCCTGTTCCCACTCCCAATAATGGTCTGTGCTACAAGTGTGGCCAACCTGGTCACCTTGCCAGGAACTGCTATCAGAATCAGAACCAGAATCAACTGGCCCTTCCCACAGCTGACCGTGGAAGCAACCAGCCTCGCAACAACAATGCCAAGTCTTATGGTCGTGTTCATGCCAACCACGTTGATCTCAATGAAGTTCTAGACCAGCCTGCTACCATGATGGGTACACTCTTCGTAAACTCAGTACCTGCATCTATTTTATTCAATTCAGGAGCATCGCATTCATTCATGTCAGAAGATTTTGCATACAAGCATGACGTTAAATGTGAGGAGATGAACACTTTGGTATTGGTAAAAACCCCCGTGGGACAATGTCAAACCTCACTGGTTGGCATCGATGTCCTCGTGGAAATCGAAGGGCTGGAATTCTATGCCTCTCCCATTATCCTGAAGTCGTCTAACATCGACCTCATTCTGGGAATGGATTGGTTGAAAGCGCATACTTCTTCTATAGTTTGCGCCACTAAGGTCGTCCATCTGCTACACCCTTCTGACGAAATAATAGCTTACCAAGCTCATCTAGTTCAGAACGCCGAGGCACGGCTTTATGCCTTGAATGCATTGAACACTGCACCACTCGAGGGCATTGAAAACATTCCCGTCGTTCGTGAATTCCAAGACGTCTTCCCAGAAGAACTTCCAGGGATTCCCCCTGCTAGATCTATCGAATTCATCATCGACTTGAAACCCGGCACCACCCCTATAGCTAAACGACCGTATAAGATGCCGCCGCATGAACTCATTGAGCTTAAGGAGGAAATCGACAAATCTCTTGTCAAAGGTTTCATTCACCCAAGTTGCTCTCCTTGGGGAGCACCTTCTCTCTTTGTTAAGAAGAAGGATGGGACAAACCGATTAGTCCAAGACTACTGTCCTATAAACCAAGCTACCATTCAGAATAAATATCCTCTTCCTTGGATCAATGATCTTTATGATCAACTGGCTGGCTCATCAGTGTTCTCCAAACTCGACTTGAGGTTGGGTTACCACCAGATCCATGTTCGTGAAGAGGACATCCCAAAAACCGCCTTCGTGACTCGGTATGGATCATACGAGTACACCGTCATGTCATTCGGCTTAACGAATGCTCCCGCCACCTTGTCCCGTCTGATGAACTATATATTCATGGATTACCTCAACAAGTTCGTCGTGGTATATTTGGACGATATCCTTGTATTTTCCAAGAACAAGGAAGAACATGCTGAACATCTTCGTCTTGTGCTGGAAAAGCTTCGAGAGCACCAACTGTATGCTAAGTATTCCAAGTGTGAATTCTGGCTCCCCGAAGTAACCTATCTTGGGCATGTCATCTCCAAGGATGGTATTGCCGTCAACCCTGAACGAGTTCAGGCTATTCTCAATTGGACTCCTCCGAAGAATGTCAAGCAAGTCCGAAGTTTTCTCGGTCTCGCCAGCTATTGCCATCGATTCATCGAGAACTTCTCCAAGATTGCCAGGCCTCTGACTAATCTGTTGCATAAGGGTGTCAAGTTCGAATGGACAGAAAAGTGTCAGGAAAGTTTCCAGGCGCTCAAAGACAAGTTGACTTCTGCCCCAGTGCTTGCTCCACCTGATACTAAGAAGGACTTCGTCATTTATTGCGATGCTTCCCATCAAGGATTAGGCTGTGTCCTAATGCAAGAGCGCAGAGTGATTGCTTATGCCTCTCGTCAACTATGCCCTCATGAAGAAAACTACCCAGTTCACGACCTCGAGCTTGCTGCTGTCATTCATGCACTGAAGTAGTGGCGACATTACCTTCTCGGTAATCGTTGCAAAATCTTCACCGACCACCAAAGTCTGAAGTATCTGTTTACTCAGCCAGATCTGAACCTCCGTCAGTAGAGATGGATGGAGACTGTTGCAGACTTTGACGTGGGTATATCCTATACCCCTAGCAAGGCTAATGTAATGGCTGATGCCTTGAGCCGCAAGTCTTACTGCAACCACCTCCAGGTTCACAAAGTTCAGCCCTCGCTTGTCGAAGAATTTAGAAAGCTGAACCTTCATATTGTTCCTCCTGGAGCACTCGCTCCCCATTCCCCGGAGTTCCGCAAGATGAATCTTCTTATTGTTACTAAGGGTTCACTAAATACCCTGGCTGTCGTACCAGATCTCGTAGCTGGTATAAAGACTATTCAAGGTTATGACTCTGAAGTCCATAAGATTAAACGCCATCTAGCAAAAGGAAAGCCCTCATTCTTCACTATCACCGACGATGGCGCCTTGTACTTCAAAGGTCGCCTAGTGGTACCATGTTCGAAGAAAAACCTGGATAAGACTAAAAGGGTTATGCAAGAAGCTCATGATACGCCTTTGTCCATCCATCCTGGTAGTACAAAGATGTACCAGGATATTCGTCAAAGATTCTGGTGGTCTAATATGAAGCAGGACATTGCTCGTTATGTTGCTGAGTGTGACGTTTGCCGCCGTATCAAAGCAGAGCATCAAAGGCATGCTGGAACTCTGCAACCTATCTCTATTCCTGAATTGAAATGAGACCATGTTGAAATGGACTTCGTCACTGGATTTCCCAAATCGCAGAAAGGTAATGATGCTATTCTTGTCGTCATTGACCGGCTTTCTAAAGTTGCACATTTTCTGGCGGTCAAAGAGACAATCACTGCTAGTCAGCTTACTACTCTCTACATGGCCAGAATTGTTTCACTTCACGGTATTCCACTGGTTATCAGTTAAGACCGTGGCAGTTTATTCACTTCAAGATTTTGGGCAAGTTTCCAAGAAGCTATGGGAATGCACCTGTCGTTCAGTACTGCGTTTCATCCTCAGTCGCAAGGACAGGTTGAACGTGTCAACCAAGTTCTCGAAGACATGCTTCGAGCTTGTGTAATTTCCTTCGGCAAGAAATGGGAGGAATCTCTTCCATATGCCGAATTCTCTTATAATAATAGCTATCAAGCTAGTCTGAAGATGTCCCCCTTTGAAGTTCTATATGGACGAAAGTGTCGAACCCCTCTGAACTGGTCAGAAACTGGGGAACGTCCACTCTTCGGTCCGGATATTATCCAACAGGCCGAAGAACAAGTTCGCATTATTCGCGAGAATCTCAAGACTACTCAGTCACGTCAGAAAAGTCAGTATGACCATCATCACCAAGACATGGTCTATCAACCTGGTGAAAAGGCTTATCTTCGAGTTACACCAATGAAGGGTGCTCACCGCTTCGGGATCAAGGGAAAGCTAGCTCCTCGCTATATCGGTCCCTTCACTATTCTCGAAAGGCATGGAAAAGTGGCATATCAACTGGAGCTTCCGTCAAACCTTTCTCAGGTTCATGATGTGTTCCACGTGTCACAGCTCCGCCGTTGCTTCAAGGATCCAATCCGAGCAGTGGATCATGAAGTGCTCGAATTGCAACAGGACCTCTCCTATAAAGAGCATCTGATCCGCATTCTTGACCAAGCTGAACGCCGCACACGTCAGAAGGCGATCAAGTTCCTCAAAGTCCAGTGGTCGAATCACTCCGAAGACGAAGCCACTTGGGAACGCGAGGACCGCCTGCGTGATGAATACCTCGCATTGTTTCCTTCTACCTCCTAAATCTCGGGACGAGATTTCTTGTAGTGGAGGAGATTTGTAACGCCCGGATAATTAGGCTACAGTAAAACTCTCCTAATGATGCCATGTCATCGGTGATTACTGTTGTTAAATTGTCGTTAGTTCAAACCGATTCAAAAATCAATTCAGAAAATGGCAAACAACAAAAGTATTTAAAAGTTGAAACCAAAAATGTTCGGTGGGTGCCAAATATTGCACTAGTAATTATGGTGAAGTAAACACATTTTTAGGAAATGCCTAAACGATTTAAAATGAAATAAAACAGAATAGAAAATAAGTAAAAGAAAGAAAATACAAAAAAAACTAAAACTAAAACTAAAAAAAGGAAAAATCCCCCTGCCCCTCGGGGCTTCGGCCCGGCAGGCCACAGGCCCACCCCCGCCTATAACCTCCCCCCCACTCCACCAGACCCCCCGACCGACACGCCATCCACTCCCCCGAAAATATCTTCCCCTCCCTCTCCCCCGATTGGATCGGGATCGAGAGGAGGAGGTCGCCCGACGCCGCCCCCCGCCCGGAGCGCTCCATCGCCGGACCTCGCCGTCCTCCTCCTCGCCGGAACGCCCCCCCGCCGGACTACCTCCCGCTCCGCCGCTCGTCCCCGCCGACCTCCCCGAACTCCGTCGAGCACACTGCCCCGTTCCCTGCTCCTCGATGTGAGCTCCCCCTCCCCTGCACGTTCCCCCCGCGCACGCTCGCACTCGCCGTGTGCGCCCGCGCCTCCCCTCGTCTGCCCTGCTCCCGCACCTCCCGTTCGCCTTGCCTGCGCCACTCGCTCGCCGCGCCGCCGCCCCGTTTCCTCCGCACGCTGCGCCCCATGGCCGCCCTTGCACGCCCGCGCTCCGGCGCCCCCCCTCCTTCTCCGGCGACCGGTCGGCGCCCCATGGCCCCCCTGCCTACCCGCGCGTCGCGAGCGTCGTGCCTCGTACCGTCGAGCTCCGCTGCAGCCCCGCCGCTCCCTGCCACGCTCCGCCCTTGGCCTCTCCTCCCCTCGCGCTCTCGCGCCCGCACCGCAGCCCGTGTGGCCTCGCCCTGGCCATGCCGCTCGCTCCGGCCTCGCCTTCCCTCTCCATGCGCTGCTCCGGCCATCCCCGCCTCCTCCGCACACCGCCCGCAGCCACCACCGCGGCTGTCCTGGCCACTGACCTTGCTGGCCTGCAGCGCCCGCTCGGGCGTGCCCGAACCGCGCCTCGCGCCCGCCCCTGCACCCGAGCGCCAGAACCCGTCAAGGCCCCTGGCCCTATGACATGGGGGCCCCACGCCCCACAGAACGTTTACAGAAAAAATAATAATAAATGAAAATAATAAAATTAATTAATTAATTAATTAAAGAATTAATTAACTTAATTAATTTTGATTAATTAAACTAATCAACTAATTAAACTAATGAAACTGTTAATTAATTAATTAATTAATCAGTCAATGACAGTGGGGCCCCCCATAATTAATTCTAATTAGATTAATTAAATTTGGATAAATAACATGTGTCTCTGACCAGTGGGACCCACTGGTCAGGTTGACCAGTCAACCCCCGTTGACTGCTGATGTCAGCATGACATCATGCTGATGTCATAAATCCATTTTCGAATTAACTTAAATAATTAATTAAATTCCAGAAATTAATAAAATCTTTAGAAAATCATATCTTTTAATCCGTAACTCGGATTAAATTATTTTCAACATGAAAGTTGCTCAGAACGACGAGACGAATTCGGATACGCAGCCCGTTCGTCCGCCACGCATCCCTAGCATAGAAAACACGCAACTTCCCCCCTCCGATTCATCTGTCCGAAAACGTGAAACACCGGGAATACTTTCCCGGATGTTTTTCCCCCTTCACCGGTACCACCTCGTACCGTGTTAGGGCACACCTAGCATCACGCTTTGTCATGTCATCCCTCGTTATGCATTTGTTTGCATTATATTTATTGTTTCTTCCCCCTCTTCTCTCGCTAGACACCGAGACCGATGCCGCTGCTACCCAGTACGACTACGGTGTTGACGACCCCTCTCTCTTGCCAGAGCAACCAAGCAAGCCCCCCCTTGATCACCAGATATCACCTACTCTCCTCTATACTGCTTGCATTAGAGTAGTGTAGCATGTTACTGCTTTCCGTTAATCCTATCCTGATGCATAGCCCGTCATTATTGCTACAACTGTTGTTACCTTTACCTGCAATCCTAATGCTTAGTATAGGATGCTAGTTTATCATCAGTGGCCATACTTTCTTGTCCGTCTGCCATGCTATACTATCGGGCCGTGATCACTCGGGAGGTGATCACGGGTATATACTTATACATAATATATGATTCTTGTGGTGATTAAAGTCAGGTCGGCTCGTAGGAGTACCCGCGAGTGATTCCGATGTTGGGGGCTGAAGGGGCAGGTGGCTCCATCACGGTAGAGGTGGGCCTGAGTTCCCGAAGGCCCCCGATGGTTACTTTGTGGCGGAGCGACAGGGCAGGTTGGGACCACCTAGGAGAGAGGTGGGCCTGGCCCTGGTCGGCGTCCGTGGTTATTTCAAAATAACACGCATAACGAGATCTTGGTATTTGATCTGAGTCTGGCTACTGGCCTATACGCACTAACCATCTACGTGGGGACAGTTATGGGCACTCGACGTCGTGGTATCAGCCAAAGCCTTCGTGACGTTAGCGACTGAGCGATGCACGCTGGGTTGGACCGCGTAACGCAACTTCCTTTGTAATGTAGGTTGCTAGGTCTGCTCACCAGCCGCGTACGCAACGTGCAGGTATGCAATGGGCGATTGGCCCAGACCCCTGCGCCATAAGATTTAGACCGGTGTGCTGACCTCTCTGTTGTGCCTAGGTAGGGCTGCGACGTGTTGATCTTCCGAGGCCGGGCATGACCCAGGAAAGTGTGTCCGGCCAAATGGGATCGAGCGTGTTGGGTTATGTGGTGCACCCCTGCAGGGAAGTTGATCTATTCGAATAGCCGTGTCCCTCGGTAAAAGGACGACCCGGAGTTGTACCTAGACCTTATGACAACTAGAACCGGATACTTAATAAAACACACCCTTTCAAGTGCCAGATACAACCGATGATCGCTCTCTCATAGGGTGACGAGGGGAGGATCATCGGTTAGGATTATGCTACACGATGCTACTTGGTGAACTTACCATCTACTCTCTTCTCCTGCTGCAAGATGGACATTACCAGAAGCGTAGTCTTCGAAGGGACTATCTATCCCCCTCTTATTCCGGCATTCTGCAGTTCAGTCCGCATATGATACCCTTATTCCATTTGATACCAATGCATGCATATGTAGTGTAGCTCCTTGCTTGCGAGTACTTTGGATGACTACTCACGGTTGCTTTCTCCCTCTTTTCCCCATTCCCTTCTACCCGATTGCTGCGACCAGACGTTGGAGTCTAGGAGCCAGACGCCACCGTCGACGACGACGACTACTACTCGGGAGGTGCCTACTACTACGTGCAGCCCGCTGACGACGACCAGGAGTAGTTTAGGTGGATCCCAGGCAGGAGGCCTGCGCCTCTTTTGATATGTATCCCAGTTTGTGCTAGCCTTCTTAAGGCAAACTTGTTTAACTTTTGTCTGTACTCAGATATTGTTGCTTCCGCTGACTCGTCTATGATCGAGCTCTTGTATTCGAGCCCTCGAGGCCCCTGGCTTGTAATATGATGCTTGTATGACTTATTTTATTTGTAGAGTTGTGTTGTGATATCTTCCCGTGAGTCCCTGATCTTGATCGTACACGTTTGTGTGTATGATTAGTGTACGATTGAATCGGGGGCGTCACAGTAGTTCTATATAGTAATATTTTGATTAGATCATCAAATCTCATATACCTAAATTTTCTTACTAAAAATAACTAGTTCTATTAATTCAACCTATTCAACTAAAATTTACTAAAAATAAACTAGTTCTATTAATTTTCTTACTAAAATATATAAAGTAGACAATTTTGTAACATTTATATATAACTGACATTTCTAATATTTCTATAACTAAAAACAGAAAAATTTCTAACATTTCTATAAATAAAAAAATAAAAATTTCTATAACAAAATTTATAAGTAAAAAACTAAAAAACAATGTGTGTGTGTGTGGACATGGCGGCCGGGGCAGGATCTCACCGGCGAGGGGAGGCGACGGGGGCAGCGACGGGGACGGCGACGGGCGGCGCCGACGAGGATGGTGACGACGGGGATGGGGACGGGGCAGCGACAACAGGGACGGGGACGGGCCGGGCGGGGACGACAGGACGACGGGGCGGGGCGCGGCGACGGGGACGGGGACGGCCAGGGCGGCGACGACGGGGACGGGGACGGGGCGATGACGGGGGCAGTGATGGGGGCGGCGGGCGACGGGACAGAGGAGAAGAAGTAGATGAGAAACTAATTTTTTTGAAGTGTTTTCTTATATAGGATGGGCCTTTAGTACCGGTTAAAGCCACCAACCGGTAATACAGGTTGTGCGCTGCCACCCGCGATGCACAAAGTTTAGTCCCACCTCGCCGGGCGAAGGGCAGCCGCACTGGTTTATAAACCCAGACGCGGCTGCCCTTTCGAAGCCTAACTACGGCGCGCTGCCCTGTGAGTCTGCTGGGCCTTGTGGGCATGAAATTGCACGTCCGTGGTCTAGCAGGCCCATAGGGCAGTGCCCCAAATTTTTTTATATAGTTTTTTTTCTTTTCTGCTTTATTTTTTCTTCTATTTATTTCTAAGTAGTTTTTTTCTTTTCTGCTATATTTATTTTCTTCTATTTTTTCTGAGTAGTTTTTTTATATAGTATTTTTTATTTTCTGCTATAGTCTTTTTCTTTTCTGCTTTTTTTATTTTCTTCTATTCATTTATTTTTATATACCATGCCAAGTTGATGGTTGAAAGTTGATGACGTCGCTTTGAATGCTGCATACTGAAAGCAAAAGAAGTCTGGAGTTCAAATAAGTTTAAAAAACATTGAAGTGCCCGTGTAACAGATGAGTTCTCGTCCGAAACTCTGATACTCCGAAAGAGATTGTCCAGTTTGTACACGAAGTGCGTCCAGTTTTTGCCGTGATCCTCTCTACTCTTTCGCACATGCTATGCGGGTGAAATGATGATACCATGCCAAGTTTCAACATTTTCACAGTTCATTTTGTAGTGATTTTCAATTTCACGGTCATTTAGCTCTCTAAACAATTAGGTAAATGACTGAAAAACAGCAAATGTAGTCAGAACATGTTGGAAATTGATGACGTCGCTTTGAATGCTGCATACTGAATGCAAAAGAAGCCGTGAGTTCAAATAAGTTTTAAAAACATTGAAGTGCCCATGTAACAGATGAGTTCTCGTCCGAAACCCTAATACTCCGAAAGAGATTGTCCAGTTTGTACACGAAGTGCGTCCAGTTTTTGTCGTGACCCTCTCTACTCTTTTGCACATGCTATGCAGGTGAAATGATGATACCATGCCAAGTTTCAACATTTTCATAGTTTATTTTGTAGTGATTTTCAATTTCACGGTCATTTAGCTCTCTAAACAATTAGGTAAATGACTGAAAAATAGCAAATGTAGTCAGAACATGTTGGAAATTGATGATGTCGCTTTGAATGCTGCATACTGAACGCAAAAGAAGTCGAGAGTTCAAATAAGTTTAAAAAACATTGAAGTGCCTATGTAACAGATGAGTTCTCGTCCGAAACCCTGATACTCCAAAAGAGATTGTCCAGTTTGTACATGAAGTGCGTCCAGTTTTTGCCGTGACCCTCTTTACTCTTTCGCACATGCTATGCAGGTGAAATGATGATACCATGCCAAGTTTCAACATTTTCACAGTTCATTTTGTAGTGATTTTCAATTTCACGATCATTTAGCTCTCTAAACAATTAGGTAAATGACTGAAAACAGCAAATGTAGTCAGAACATGTTGGAAATTGATGACATCGCTTTGAATGCTGCATACAGAATGCAAAAGAAGCCGGGAGTTCAAATAAGTTTAAAAAACATTGAAGTGCCCATGTAACAGATGAGTTCTCGTCCGAAACCCTGATACTCCAAAAGAGATTGTCCAGTTTGTACACGAAGTGCGTCCAGTTTTTGTCGTGACCCTCTCTACTCTTTCGCACATGCTATGCGGGTGAAATGATGATACCATGCCAAGTTTCAATATTTTCACAGTTTATTTTGTAGTGATTTTCAATTTCACGGTCATTTAGCTCTCTAAACAATTAGGTAAATGACTGAAAAACAGCAAATGTAGTCAGAACATGTTGGAAATTGATGACGTCGCTTTGAATGCTGCATACTGAACGCAAAAGAAGTCGGGAGTTCAAATAAGTTTAAAAAACATTGAAGTGCCTATGTAACAGATGAGTTCTCGTCCGAAACTCTGATACTCCAAAAGAGATTGTCCAGTTTGTACATGAAGTGCGTCCAGTTTTTGCCGTGACCCTCTTTACTCTTTCGCACATGCTATGCGGGTGAAATGATGATACCATGCCAAGTTTCAACATTTTCACAGTTCATTTTGTAGTGATTTTCAATTTGACGGTCATTTAGCTCTCTAAACAATTAGGTAAATGACTGAAAAACAGCAAATGTAGTCAGAACATGTTGGAAATTGATGATGTCGCTTTGAATGCTGCATACTGAACGCAAAAGAAGTCCGGAGTTCAAATAAGTTTAAAAAACATTGAAGTGCCCATGTAACAGATGAATTCTCGTCCGAAACCCTGATACTCCGAAAGAGATTGTCCAGTTTGTACACGAAGTGCGTCCAATTTTTGCCGTGACCCTCTCTACTCTTTCGCACATGCTATGCGGGTGAAATGATGATACTATGCCAAGTTTCAACATTTTCACAGTTCATTTTGTAGTGATTTTCAATTTCACGGTCATTTAGCTCTCTAAACAATTAGGTAAATGACTGAAAACCAGCAAATGTAGTCAGAACATGTTGGAAATTGATGACGTCGCTTTGAATGCTGCATACTGAACGCAAAAGAAGTCCGGAGTTCAAATAAGTTATTAAAAATAAAAAAGAGGTGCAATGCTGGTTAATTTGCTTCAAGCCTTTCGGAATAGTGTAGACTGCACTGCACATAGGTCAGTGCAATCTATGCTATTCCGAAAGGCTTGAAGCTAATCAACGTGCAGGTGAGATTGCGCCTCTTCGTCATTGTCTCTACACTCACGGCTTATAAACAGCTCATACTGCTTCTCCCTTGGCGAGGTGGGACTAAAAATCAGTTTACTAAGAAACTCTAGTACCGGTTCATGCCATGAACCGGTACTAAAGGTCTTCGTGGGGGCCCCAGCCTGACCACAGCCTCACTGGCCTCATTAGTACCGGTTCGTGGCATGAACCGGTACTAAAGGTTGCCCATGAACCGGTAGTAATGATGTCTGCCCGCCTAGCCGTTGGAACCGGCACTAATGGTCACATTAGTGCCGGCTCAAATTCAAACCGGCACTAATGTGCTTCACATTTGACCCTTTTTCTACTAGTGATTTCTTGTAGAGAGGACCATAAACGAAGCGCCCCAGTACATCTGTAGATAACCTGCATAAGCAAAATACTTTTATCGTTAAAATACCTTATCATTCCTATATAGCCAAAGCGATCAAATCACGGCAATCGCTCCCACCTTGAGAAGAATTCTAAGCCTGTGATCAATCTCATGTAACCAGTTGCCAAATATATTAGCAACATTACAAGAGGAAACAAGCAAGAAGCCATTTGGATGACCGGCCACATAGAACGATCCAATTTACATTGGAAGAACAAATGTTTTGTTGTCTCATCATGCGGACAAAATACACATTGTGTACTTCCATGCCAATTCCTCTTAATAAGGCTATCTTTAGTAAGAATGACTCCACGATGAAGGCACCATGCAAAGATTTTATTCTTAAGAGGTATCTTCATCTTCCAGATCTTATTATTATCAACTGACACGTCAGACTGGATCAAAGATCTATACATAGACTCCACTGAGAATTGCCCGTTCCCATGTAGGTTCCAACGAAAGACATCAGACCCTTGTGACAACTGTACCGTGGTTAACCGTTGGAGTAGTATGTTCCACGATTGGAGTCTAGATCCAATTAAATCCCTTCTGAACGTCACATTCGGTGGAAATGATTCCAAAACCTTGCAATAGGTTAACCGTTCTAGCTTGAGATTATCAACTGGATCGATGTCTTTCCATATTGTAAGTGAAGCTCCACATTCCTAATGTTAGCACAAATCGCCAATAGGAGTAGTGCAATAGTACTAGATTACACATTCACAAATATACCTTCGAAAAGAAATGATCTTACACAAAGATAGACCAAACGGCCAACCTTCAATTTTACAACACATCAAAATGGAAATCTCCAGTAAACAGAAATACGAAAGTACGAAAACGAATATGTGAAAAATAGGCAAATATATATTACTTTGAGAAGTTCTCCCTCTGTCCCATAATATAAGATGTTACTACGCTAATTTATGGGATGGAGGAAGTATTATATATGGCATATGTTACAAAATAGAAAAAAAATACTTTGTGTCCTTGCTTTATTTAACATGGGAAACAAGGAGATGCCCTTGAAAATTTGCCGACTTGCCTTTGCTTGGATTCAAAAGCCTAACATGGTATATTGCACATGCAATGCCGACAGAGGCCTTCACACTCGCCACCCAACGTGAACTCGGTGATGGACATGTTGGTGCAGCTGCCATCCAGCATTCATCACTTGTTACCAGCTCGAGCAGGCCCCCCCCCCCCCCCCCGAACATGCTCTACGAAGAATCACTGAAGGATCAAGCACCCTCCTGCATTCAAAACAAATTCATTTCTACAATTCCAAATAGACCATATCATAGCAGAAATGCCAGTAGTAAGTAAGTAAAAAAAGTGTTCATGTTTGCAATAGGTAATTTCAAACTGAAAGTGTACCGTAGCAGTCTCCACATGAACTTAGCAACCAAGCAATGCAAAAATAGGTGATCAGCCGACCCCTCTTTGCCACAAGGCACGATTTTTATTTCCAATCCAACCTATTTTCAAAAGATTGTCTTTTGTGAGAATACTGTTACACAAAGTAAGCCACAAGAGAACCTTAATATTGGTGAAATTTAACCTGCCACAAGACTTCGAAAGAAAAATGTACATCATTCAGAATTAACATATTATAAAATGACTTTACAGTAATATTTTTGTCTTTACTTTGTGAGACAAAGTAAGTACTCGAACGAGCATGCATTCCCGATCGGCATAATATAATACTTACTGAATTCATAAAACCCTTGGAAAATTACAAGTGGATCAATATGTAGATCTTGTAAAAGGTGCGACAACTACATCTAATGTCTAATGATATGATCACCCTACCATGCATGAATGCCTTGAACATGGTGACGAGTACCAACTGGAGTAGAACATGTACGTCTTTGGCCACCTCGCCGTGCAGTGCACGACATGGTCTAGCTAAAGTATCAATGAGGGCATGAGGCGAGTCAAGGCTAAGAAAAAACAAGACATGATTACGATGTCTACAAGGGCTCAATTGACTTACTGATGGTGATTTCACAATGAACTACCGATAGTTGTTACTAATGTCAGATCAGATTTCTCGTCCTCTTAGCATCTACATGAATCTTAAGTTTGATCTGATTATTCTCAGTGGTCATTTGGAGATAATCATTTGTTCCGTCGTTCGACAAATAACAAAACTGCGAAAATACCGATCACTGCTGTCATTAATACCAAGAGTCAAGACACGAATAAACAACTTCACTCCTTATTTAACAAACAATATTTATCAAAATAACGTTGTTGATAATTTTGGCATATCGATAATTTAGTCACGGCTCACGGACACTAGCAAAAATTTCAAGGAGAAACGATATTGATTTCTTTGGTGGAGCTGAAATATTATATATCATTTCAACCTTATATCATTTTCATTTGAGATCTCTGTGTTCAGATCATGCAACCACCAAAATCATTCCATCCTTCTATTTGTCTTCACTGTCAACGTTAGAAGTTAGAGAAATAAATTTATGCTACTAGAAACACTGCGGTTACTAGTACTACAATACTGCATTGCATGATCACAAATGAATGAATCTTGGAAAATAATCTTACACAATGACTAAATGGTCAACTTCAAGTTTACAACAAAAACACATCAAACTGGATTGCACGATCAACACAAATGCATCAAACTGCACAGCCACAAGTTTCCAGATGAACATGTGGAAAAAAACTAAAAGAACACAGTATGTGTTACAACTCCATTTTCTTTTCTTTTAGAAAAAAATATATATTTTCCTTGTTTTTATCTAAATCGGGAAAACTTCCTGATGAAGCAGTCCAGACTATGCATATGCTTTGCCTAGCATGGTGTTCTGCACATGCAGCGCCTGTGGAGGCCTTCACACTCCCCGCCAGCCAGGAACCCCTCGGTGATGCACATGTTGGCGCAACTGGTGTCCAGGATGCATATGCCGTTGAACCGGGTGCTCGCTGTCCTGCAGTCTACCGCCTGCGCCGGTGCCACCTCTGAACAACACAAACACACCCACACATTGGAAAAGTACGTTAAATACATCAAATCAGTGAATCACACATGATGATGTATCTGCATAAGTTTTTCTCTCATTAGATTACCACTTATATTGTACTAGATATTTTATAAGACACCCCTTTTGTGCTTTTATTTCTTATAAAAATATGGTACCAATTGATATTCATGTCTTGTGAATATTGCTTGTCATATATGATGGGCTCATGTGATTTTCTAGCCTGGTAAAGCAAAAGTGAAAGCTCACATCTGCCATGTTTTAGTTAGCAATAATAATTTATTATAGGACAACATAAAGGGCAGTGTATCAAAAAGAAAGGAAAGGAGTAAATCCAGTGTAAATTCTCACCCGTAGCCACGACGAGCAAGGCAAGGACGGCAACAACCATGAAGAACTTGTGGGATGAATTCATGGATTGCAAGTTATGTGTAAACTTTTCTTTGGTAGGAAGACAATCATGCGTCAAAATCCTTATGTCGAGTTTATATAAGGGTAAGCATGTCTGGATGGCACGATGGAGAACCACAAGATCGTCTCACATCCATATATAGTATATAATTGGCTAAAAATAGTGGCCAATCATAAGCGGCAACATGTTGCGCTGTCCCTAGGCATTCTATATATGACATACTCCGAAGTTAGACTCTTGTCAAAGAGCGCTGCTATACACACGACGGTGTGCAGCCGATGTCTGGACGATGCTACTGATCTGATCGTACATGCATGTCACAAAGAGGAGGCCGACCGCTGGATCAAAGCATCGTGCAATGTTCGGCCAGTGGGTGTCGGCTGCTCAGTAGTTCCGCTTGTCAAACCGGTCTTCTCGGACTACTATTCTTTTTTTTTTGCGTGTTGGAAAAGTATGGGGTTTGCATGCGGTGCTTAAAAAACCTCATAACAAAATACTCGAATGGGTGCATGTGAGTCTGATTGGGAAAAAATATACAACTTACAAAATTTATAAAACCCCTGACATTTAGGACAGACTCATTAGATCTAGTAAAAGCTGCAACTACATGCAATGTCCGGATGACACGTACGATCACAATTGAATGCTCAAAAGCTCAAAACATGGATGCCTTGGTAGGGTGACGAGTACCAATTGAAATAGAACATGCCCCGTATTTGTAGTCGTCCACCTCGAAGTGCAGTGCAAGACCTGTTGTAGCTAAAATATTGAATGAGGTGAGTCAAGACTCAACAAAAAGAACAAACAATTGGAAATACCTCGATTTTTTCAGACCTCCGAAGCGAAGCGGCAGCGGTTCTTCAGGCCGCCGCCGTACGCGTCCGCTGGTCGTTCACGCTGTCCTTAATGAACTGGTCGGTCATGTACCCGTGGGCCACGTGGATCTCCACGGCATCGAACCCTTCGATCAGAGATGAGATCATTACCTTTCCAAACTAGCAAAACATGGCACCGGCTCTGATGGCGTTCCTGGCGGCGATCCACTATGTCCAACCTATGAGGGGCCGCAAACTCCAGGACACTGCCATCATATGGGCGACTTGTGGTGTCACTTGCTTGTCCGTGCTCGACATCGGAGCTTGCCCATTAGGCTGGAACTCTATGACATGATCGAGACGTAGCACTTTCATCCATCCACTCGACAAATGAAAAAAAACACCATATTTACAAGGATAATCTATTCAAAGGAAAAAAAGGTACGAGGATAATGTTCTACCTGTGGGCGAGACACGGCTTGTGTGCCATATCTAGCAGAAGAAGACGTCGACCTTGCCGTGCACCGCGTCGACCACTGGCATCCACGCCTCCACCTACTCCTGGCTCCACATGCCGGGCATGTGCAGGTAGCCCTCAACGGCCTCTGACACCGCGCAGGCCTCCGTGACGATGATGACGCCCGTCACCGCCCTCTGCTCATAGTACACCGCGTTGTGCGGCTGGGCGAGGATCCCATACGACCTGCACGACATCAGCGACGCGTGAACAACCCTGCATGCGTTCTGTCCAACGAGAGGGGAGTGTGTGTGTCTACTACTCTTATAGACTGAAAGCGTTAATGACCCAAAGATCATGGTTGACGTAATACTACTCACGTCGCGATCCAATCCGATCCAAGCACCGCACGTGCGGCACCTCCAAGATTAGCACACGTTCGGCTCGATGGCATACTCTCCTTCTTGATCCAGCAAGCGAGGGAGAGGAGTTAGATGAGATCATGACCAGCACGACGACGTGGTGATGGTGGTGGCAGAGGAACGCTGGTAGGGCTTCGCTAACCGCTGATGGAACATGGAGGAGGAGTAACAGGAGGGAGACGGGGCAAGGGTGGAACTTTGCGGCTGCCCTCCTGTGCCTCCACCTTATACAGGGGTGGGGGGAGGTGCTCCGGCCCTAGCCCCTCCTCCAAGGGAGGGGGAGGTAGCCCTAGGGGGTGGCTTGCCCACCAAGTCATGTGGGGCACCTCCCACCCCTAGGGTTTGCCCACCCTTGGCGCATGGGCCTGGTGGGGGGCTGGTGCGCTCGACCCATACAGGCTAGGGCGCCCCCTACAGCCCATGTGCCCCCTGAGGCAGGTGGACCCCCCTGATGGACCCGCGGAACCCTTCGGTGTCTCTGGTACACTGCTGGCATGCCCCCAAACTTTTTTGGTGCTCAAAACATAAATTCTCATATATATAGATCTTTACCTTCGGACCATTCCAGAGCTCCTCGTGATGTTCTGGATCCCATTCGGGACTCCAAACAACCTCATACTTTATCATATTAATATTTCAATACTACCCTGGCGCTACCAAACGTTAAGTGTGCGACCCTGTGGGTTCGGGAATATGAAGACATGACCGACACTCCTCTCCAATCAATAATAAATTGCGGGACCTGGATGCCCATATTGATTCCCGCATATTCAACGAAGATCTTTTATCGGTTGAACCATGATGTTGATGATTCGGTTAATTCCATATACAATTCCCTTTATCCAGCGATATGTTACTTGCCCGAGATTCGATCGTCGGTATCTCCATAGCTAGTTCAATCTCGTTATCGATAAGTCTCTTTACTCGTTCCGTAATACAAGATCCATGTGACTAAAATCATTAGTCACTTGCTTGCAAGCTTTTTATGATTTTGTATTACCGAGAGGGCCAGAGATATCTCTCCGTCATACGAAGTGACAAATCCCAGTCTCGATCCATGCAACCCAACAAATACATTTGGAGATACCTGTAGAGCATCTTTATGATCACCCAGTTACGAAGTGACATTTGATAGCACACAAAAGTATTCCTCCGGTATCTGGAGTGGCATGGTCTCACGGTCTAAGAAACTGGTACTTGACATGAAGATAGCCGTATCAAATAAAGTAGATGAAACGAACAGATGCTAAGCTTACAGTTGGGTCTGTTCATCACATCATTCTCCTAATGATGTAATCCCGTTATAAAATGACAACTCATGTATATGGTCAGGAAACCTTAACCATCTTTGATCAACGAGCTAGTCTAGTATAGACTTAGTAGGGACACGGTGTTGTTTATGTAACCACGCATGTATTTAGGTTTCTGATCAATACAATTCTAGCATGAATAATAAACATTTATCATGAACAAGAAAAATATGATAATAACCACTTTATTGCCTCTAGGGCATATTTCCAACATGATCTAGTTCTAATTTAGACTTGATCTAGATTAGAGCTAGTCCTACTTCTCTCTAATTCTCATAATAGAGAAAGCCTCATGAGTTTCTCTTCTCCCTCATCTAATTCTTAGACGACGATTAGCTCTGGACGGTGAAGCGCTGCTGATCGGAAAGTCTGTATGCATGCAATTCGTAGAGAGGCGGTGCTTTCGGTCTTTTGTTCGAGGAATTGTTGTGGACAGTTCGAGAGACTTCAAGTTCAATCTACACCAACTCTTCTTCTCCTGTAACTCTAAGTTGGTAATGATATGATCTATCCTTGTGTGCATCTTCATAGTGATCTGTGACCTTGATCATAGGGTAATTTTTTTTTTTTTTACTACGTTTCCCAATATTATTGTCTGTAAATTTGAGGCAAAGTTGTCCCGCCGCCAAGATATATTAGAATAATAAAGAAAAGATGGCGACAACTGATTAAATTGTTGAAACTTAATTCATGCTTTTAATACGTGTATATAGGTATTTCTGAATGACGACACTAACAATTTTATTCTTTCAATAGTATTAGTGTTTGTTACCATCCGTCAACTCTGCACTAATTATGGAGACGGACTGCACAAAAATACTGCAAACGATCCATGCGAGATGGGTTGATAGATACATGCATACGTATTGTAAAATCGTCTGCCCTACAAATGTTGCCAGTCACACCCTTGTATGTATGGGTCGTTCGCAACAGCAAACTGCTTATTGGCTCTAGAATTCGCCTGATGAAATTGCTAGCATAGTAAACTCGGATGTAATCTCCTCGCAAAAAAGAAAAACACGGATGTGATCACTATGTCTGATTCATGAAAGTTCCTTTCCTACAAAAAAGAAATTATGTACTTACTTCTGGCCCAAGATCAATGGAATATGTTTCCCATGTGTGCATGTTTAACAGCTTGTATTTTCTTGTTCGTATCAGCAAACAGCAAAACATATTACTAGCTGATTAGAATAGGAGTTGACGAAGAGCAGCAGAGTGTATCCATAACTTGCTGTTTCCAGGTGGCTATTAACTTCTACTCCCTCCGTTCCTAAATACTTGTCTTTCTAGACATTTCAACAAGTGACTACATACGGAGCAAAATGAGTGAATCTACACTCTAAAATATGTTTACATACATCCGTATGTAGTAGTTATTTGAAATGTCTAGAAAGACAAATATTTAGGAACGGAGGGAGTATATTATAGTTTTCAAATTGCTACTTGAAAGTCTGCGCCTAATTTTGTGGCTTATGATTCCAGAATGTTGCTCTGGACAGCAACATATATAGTTTACTATATGCTAGCCACGGCGGCCTTCCTGATGACAATTTGGGTTTCAAGACTTTGTGGAGGCCATATTGAAGCTTTTTTCTTTCCGACAAAGATAATAATATGTTGATACCAATTACACTTTGCCTTTGCACTAAACACAATATCAAGACCAAATCAAGACATCGAGAATGGACACAGCCAAAAAGATTTTTGAGGCAAACTTAAAACCTAATGACACGCAAAGTTTTATTTCTTGGATCAATAATACCGGTGTTTGTTACCGTCAAACCCTGCACTCATCCATGGAATATGCCTGGCAAGTTGGCATGCATATTTAATATGTTGACATCTTGTTTATTGTTGATCGCATCGTGTATGCCTTAGCTAGCTGATTACGGAAGGTAAGGTATTGACCAAGAGCAACAGGACAGTACTATATATCATTATATGCATACTGTTGTCTTGGTAAACTATAGTGCTTGCTTGCAATGGGGTCGATGATTGTGCCGATGGAGCCGATCAACCATGTCGATGCCGACGGCGATCCACCACCACCGTCCTCTGAACATGACTCAACTCGTCCTCGGCGGCGGCAGCCTAAATTTCCAAACATGGCAGCGGTGCCACTCATGAAGAAGGTATCCAGCTCAACTCTCAACTCTTCTGGCTAACACCATTAATTCCATGGATCGGCTAAGCAATATTAAGTAGACAGATGTCTTGATCAGGTGATGGCGGAGTTTCTGGGGACGTTCATCCTCATGTTCATCCAGGTGTCCTCCATAATCATGGACGAGCAGCACCACGGCGTGGTGGGCCTCATGGGCATCGCCGTGTCCGTTGGCTTAGCGGTCATGGTGCTCGTCTTCTCCATCATCCACATCTCCGGGTGCCACCTGAACCCGGCCGTGAGCATCGCAATGGGTGTCTTCGGCCACCTCCCGCCGGCCCACCTCGTCCCCTACATCGCCGCGCAGGTACTCGGCTCCACCGCTGCCTCCTTCGCCGGCAACGCGATTTACCACCCCGTGAACCCTGGGATCACCACCATCCCGAGCGTCGGCACGGTGGAGGCGTTCGCCGTGGAGTTCATCATCACGTTCATCCTTCTCTTCGTCATAATAGCCGTTGCCACGGACCCTCATGCAGTAATATACTCTATATTAATTCTTGTAGCTGGTATTTCTTCCTTACGTTCTATATTTTTTTTCCTCCCCAAGTAATCCCGGTTTTATTATATATAGGTGAAAAAATTGATAGCAGTGGCGGTCGGTGCGACAGTAGTGATGAATATTCTCATGGCGGGGTAAGTAGCTAGAATGTGTAGTAGAAGTACATGGCATTATTATTGTGGTTCATTTTTGTTTCTTTTCCAAGTAAGTTCACAAACTGTTATTTATCTACGTCGACTGAAAACTATAAGCAGGCCGTCGACAGGAGCATCTATGAACCCAGCGCGTACCATTGGACCGGCCATTGCCACGGGGAGATACACCAAGATTTGGGTTTATCTGGTGGCTGAACCACTGGGAGCTATTGCTGGAGTTGGATCCTACATGGCAATTAAGTTGTAGTCAGAAACATCGACGAAAAAGAAAGTTTAAGTGCAGAAGGAAAAAAAAAAGGCTAATTGGGTGCGTTTTGCTGAAGTTTTGATTGATTGATATGAACAATTTATACTGAAAACGTTCTATATGTATCATATTTTGATGAAAACAGGTCCATGAGAGCGGAGGCCTGTTTCTAGTTTCAATAGAATTTTACCAACACTAATTGTCCCGGTGGCTAGCTAACACTATCAGCCATGTATGGCCTAAATCTGACAACTGGATACAAAGTAATATGCATATCTATTGTGAATACCAATTTCAGTCTCATTTCGATATATGGCATTTTGTACAGTTTTGTCTTGGAATTGAACAGTTCTGCACATTAGTGACCGAGTTGTTTTGGAAGTTATTTCAAATTTCCTCGGCTCACAGGTATTTTGCTAGTTGGGTAAAATCTTGGTGTGAATACATTTGACACGGATAATTACACATAAGTGGTTAACAAAAATAAACTAGTAGTGTCGGTCTTGGACTCCAGTAGTCTCTCAAAATGCTGTTATTCGATCCTTCATACTATGTCCTATTGTCTCAGGAAGGAAATTTGTTTATTGAATTGTACTATATTTTAGTCTGATAGTTTTTTGGAAAGAAGGATAACCCCCGGCCTCTGCATCAAGCGATGCACATAGCCATTTTTATTATATTATGCTCGTGTAATCTCCAAGGGCTTCCCCTCCTAGTCATGTGACAACATCATCTCTAAGGGGATAGTGGCATAGGCTCTTGAGATGCCTCCTCTCCTTCACAACCAGTTAAATAATGGAGCTGCCGCTTTAGATGCAGTACCTGTCAACAAGAAAGAGAGTTCATATTATGCATACAAAATAGCCTGTTTCCGGAATTCATAAAAGAGGTGTTTCAACACTTATCTAAATGAAAACCTGATGTCAACGCTCAGAATCACCAAAGAATCACACACTTTGAGGAGGAAAATATACAGAAAAGAACAACAAGACAGTAACCGGCTGACAGCCACCTGAGTACCTACCTGCATTGTTTCTTTCGTTCACTTGGACTTGATGTATGGACGTGGTGGTTTGCTTTCTATAAAAGAGGGGCGAAAGCCTATTTCAAGTACCTACCTGCTACTAAATTTGCTGCGGTAATATATCTGTTTTTTCTATCCTTACCCAAAGGTACAATTCGTATATGTGCCCATAACAGTTTGACACACAGCCCATCGTGTATGTGCCTATATACAAGGAGTTACATAATTTTAGTAACTTCATGAATATGCAGTTTCTTTCCATTTCATTGATGATCCCCTTTGTGCTTTCTACTTGTTTTTGAACCATGAAAACTGATTGAAATCTTTCGTTAACTGATTCGAGTACAAGCCAGGATACATATAGGAGGGCCACGCCCAACAGAACAGATTACGTGCGCCCAGTCGTGCGCAGATCGTGGGGAGACCGGGTGGACCAAGTCTCCTGTCTAACAGTTTTTTATTGATGGTGCTGGTTCCGGATATCCATGTCAGGCTTCCTACTAGGTATTTATAGGATACTGAATTACTGATCCATTTAACAGTAGCACAAAGCTTGATATGATTTTCACAGGAAAAAATAATAAAGTTAAAACATGTTGCTAAGGAGAAAAAAAGGTAAATAGATACTCCTACTTGGCTAGAATCACCGCACCTCCCGTTTAAGAAGGTCAGGAAGGTCATCTGTTGAAACAAGACTCTGAAATTCAGCTTTCACTATCTCATCTCTTATGCCAAACCATGTGCTCGGATGTAAAACCAGCAGCAGGACAGTTAGGACATCTGTGCTTGATGGATACTTAACAGCCTCGTTCGTCGAGTTTGGATTGCATAAGCTTTTTTCCGATGGGGATGTTGATAAAAGCAAATCAACACTATTTGCTTGTTCATTCCCTTCCGATACTACGGTGCCTGGGATAACATTCTTTGGCCCATCCCCATTTGTGTGTGCCTGACGAAGCCGCTTGGGGTATTGCAGTTCCTGGACTATTCTGAAAAGCTTGGTATCACGGACTTGCTGTAATACCTTTTCCTGTAAATTAAATACAGAGATTAGATCAGCACATCAGTACATCAGCATCAGCAAAGCAAAAAGGAAACTGACCTTCAAAACAAGCCTCTCTTTCCCCTCTTTGCTCAAGCATGACCCACCTTCGTCCTTTCTCCGGACTTCAACGACACATTTGATCAGATCTCCGGCATTGGCTGGGAGAGATCCCACTAGGCGGGACAGAAGTGTTGTGACGTTGTCTGGACTCTCATCCTTCAAAAGATTGGGGGCATCTTCCACACAATATTTCGCCATGCTTTTCCAACTTTCATCCCCGCAACTCTGCACAAAAATTGGAAGCAATGAGAAGAAGAAAAAATAGCATTTGCATTTGATACATCGTAGCATCCGCATGCTTACCACTGTGTAGAGCAATGAAGGAGCTGAATTGTGCCTTGAGACAAGCATGAACCTATGAAATACCAAGACACCATCATCATGAAGGGGCATGAAATGCAACACTGCAATTTTGTACTCTGTTTTTTTGCACAGGGGAAAACTGGAACAAGAGTGCAATTTTCTAGTCTATATCTATGTTCTCCATGCAGAGGCAGGGGGTAATCCTCCTTTTCGAAAGAATCTATATTTTTATCTGAAAAGAACAGGCAAGGCTACAGTTGGTTTCCTGAAAAATCTGAATGCACAGGGGATGAAAACATGTGTATTGTCATGTCAAGGCCTAGAATGCAGCAAGCTGTAAGAATTGCAAAACTAAGACTGTCCAAATGCAGTTGCTTAATCCCAAATCCCATGTTTGGCTTTGGCTACTACTCTTATAAGGTAACAAGACAGCAAACTGAAATACGTTGAGCACAACAGCATCTTATACGGCATACAGCGCCGACTAAAAGAAGATAGAGAAATTAAGATAGATACCCCCTGAGAAGTCCAGTTGCTTTGTCAGTGGTATTCATGGCTTCCCAGAGAAGTGTCAGTGGAACCCAGTGAGGAGGGTATTTGAAGCGCGCGACATCCAAGATGAGCGCCCTGTCTGTCCCGGCATGGTAGCCGCCGATTGGCGAGAAATGGCCACCCCCAGTCTGCAGAACGCCGCCGCATCAGATCAGCCCCAAGATGTTAGGGGATCTCGGGCCGGGCCAAACAGAGAGAAGAAAGTAGGCTGGCAGAGCATACCTGCTTGAAATGGCCCCTGTGGTAGGAGGCGATGAGATGGCAGTCGTGTGAGGAGGCGCAGCGGGCGAGGTGGGCGCGGAGGTCGTGGACGGTGGCGTGGTCTGCGCGGAAGCAGCGGACGCTGGCGCCGGCGCAGCGCGCGAGGCAGACGACCTTGCCGAAGGTGATGCCCTGGGAGCGGACCACGTGGAGGGGCTCGCAGCAGTCGAGCATGGACTCGTCGAACCACCGCCATGGCCCCTTCCAGCGGCGGCCCGGGTCGATGGCGAGCGCGTTGAGGACGACGGCGATGGAGGCGAGGCCGCAGAAGGCCGGCTCCGACTGCGTCTGGAAGTGGGAGACGAGGCTGAAGAAGCCCTCCATGGTGCCGGCCTCCAGCGCCTCCGCAAAGAGCCGCCTCCCCTCCGGCGAGGCGAACTCCACGGCCGGCGGGGTCGGGAGCACCCGCCGGCACAGTGACGCCACCTCCATTGCTAGCCGATCTGCTGCTACCAGCACTAGTGCACTACCACGTGTGACTATTTTATTCCTCCTCCGTTGACGTGAGGAACGACGCGAATTCAAACCGCTCGAGCTTCGGTTTGCCTCCTCCGCCTCCGAGTGGATGGAGTCAAGGCTGGCTTACCGCTCCGCCGCCTCCTCCTCTTGGGTGACCTCGAACTCACCCAGTGCGCCGGCCATGCCAAATCCGGCAGACATAGGTGCTGGATTTGTCTCACCTTCCTCCTCTTCCTCCTCCTTCGGCCCCGCGTCATCCATAGCCGCGTCCGATGTCTGCTCCTGCTCCTCCTCCTCGGCCCCTCCGGCCTCGGCGAGTACAGAGGCAGGCCGGCTACAATCTGAGTGGTGCACCTGGCCCGAATCTCCTCAAAGAGCACCAATCGCCGCTCGAATGTGAGCATCGCGTACGTGGTGATCCGCTGCCTGACCAATACTACCGGCAGACTGTGAGCTCAGGAGAATTGGATGGGGGTGGCATGGAGGGGAGGGGGCGGGTGGAAATGAGTCTGGCTAGGGTTGAGGTGCCACCATCCTGCTTAAACGGCCAGATTTGCAGTCTCGGGCGATGCGCTGGAGCGTCAACATGTATCCTCATCGGTCCGCTGTGTTTAGACTTGTGGTCGTGTGAGTCCTGTCCATCAGTCTAATGTGGCAGACGCACCCATGCCGTGGAGTAGTGATGAAAGTTACTTTTACACTCTTGTAACTTGAGTTTAAACAGATATATTTCCTTAAAATCGAGATATTTGTTCAATATTGTCACTAATGACTAATGAATGCATATGATTTCAAATATGTTATCTTTATTTTATTTCCACGGAAAATGGGTTATTTATGGACAGAATCAAGCCAAACCATGAAAAGGAGTAAAGTAGAGATAACCGGGAGGTGCACCAGAGGAAAGATACAAAAAAACTGATGTTCCATACGACCACGCCCGCTCGTATGAGCGGTTGTATGGCGTGGAAACTGTGGCTACTCGTCCACCTGAACAACCTTTATAAAGAGGTCGACGCCAACTAGATAATAGAACATCGAGAGCATCGAGTACATCATGAGGGGAGTGCCGAACAGACCAGCCATCATCCTCCCCATCTCCATCAACCCTAGCGGCCGTCATTTAAATCATCATAGCCGGCCCCTTCACCACCATGATAGTTCTCAGCAATCTAGTCATACTTGTAATCGTGTATCACACATGGCATCCATTGTAAGACATATTATCAATCAATCGATCTTCATGATGTGTTCTTCATGTTATTTGATCTCCAAGTGTGGGTAGTCTGGTAAGGTATGGGTTGAGGTAAAAGCCTTGCAACCTGATGTATTTGTTAGAGGGATCAATGGAAGTGACTTGAATTAACGTTCCGTATGTGTGAAATAAAATTGTTTCATAGTTGTCTCTTGTCTTGTTCGCATTCTTCATCCCTGTAGGTATCCAGGATCATGGAGAACTATCCCTGGAGAGGCTAAGTGAAGGGAGACCGTGAAGTGTTATTCTAAAAACCAACGACAGAAAGGTTTGGCAGGGTAACACAGATCCTATCTTTGGGGATTCAAGAGGTGTAGTCATTAAATGCCAATGCTTTTGTCTGACTATTGCAATCTTAATTATCGAGGCAACCCCACGCGATGGTTAGGGCCTTCGGTTGGACAACTGACTCTTGATGCAGGATGTGTGTCGGTCAACATGTAATCTGGACTCATTTCCCACTTCGATTCATAACAAGCACATCTCGAATGGTGACTTCTAGAGCACAAATTAAGATCATATTTAGTCCCATCACAAATATATGGTTGTGTGGTCTTAATGCTTACAACCATATATTTGTGCTTACAACCATATATTTGTGATGGGACTAATATATGTCCGCCGCCGCCGTCGTCCGTCCTCCACCGACGTGACGCCCCGAGACCGACGCGCCAGGTGTCTTCCAGTTATTCGCTGTTGTTGCCTTATCATTTGCTTACGTGTCGCATCTTGCCATGTCATCATGTGCATTGCATCTTCATGTTTTCAAAACTTGCATCCGTCCGGGTTTCCCCCAGTTCTCTCCGTTGTTCGTTCTGATCCCAGTAACACTTGCACGCGCCCGCGACATGTCCGAAATAGTATTTTATAAGTGGTTGAAAAATATTCTCGGAATGGGTTGAAAGTTGGCATGCAGTGTTGTTATGTTATCAGTATACCACCTGCCAAGTTTCGTCGCATTCGGAGCTCGTTTGATAGCACAACCGTCAAACTCATAGCGACAGTATAGTCGGTCAAAACGTCGGACGTTTTCGGTCTCCAAAAACCCATGCTGGGTCATTTTATCTTCTCTCCTCTCATTCCAAGCCCTTCTTCACAGCCCACCTGCAGCCCACCAAAACCCCCTTCGACCGGAACCGTTTGATTGCGATCCGAGGGTCCGGAAACCCCCAAAACCCACCTAAACCCTAGCCCCTTCCTATTTAAGCAGCCACCCTTGCCATTTTGGGCATCCCTAGCCCCTAAACCTACCCCTAGCCTTCTCCCACCTCCAGCCATCGCATCTTCCTCGAAATCCATGCCCCAACCCGCCCAGCCGGCCTCCACCTCTCCTAGGCCGCCACGCGTCCCAGCCCTGCGCCCTCCACCGCCGCGGCCCGCCGGGCCCAGGCATGGCCCGCCCAGGCCCACGCGCCCGCCCGAACGCCACCGTTGGGTCCTCGCGCAAGCCCGCGCCTCCTCCTGCTCGACCCCGAGCTGGATCGGGGGAGCGCCGCCATCACCTCTCCCGCCGGCGACCTCGGCCCCCGCCACCGTTGCGCACCTCGCTGGCGCGTCACCATCTCCCCAGGCCAGGTCACCGCCCTGCTCTCCTTCATTCCTCTACCTGCCTCCTCCTTCTCCCTCCCATCCTCTCTGTCTCTCCCGTAGGCACCCGTCGTCTGCCTTGGTCGCCCCGCTCACCGGAGCTCCCCACCGCCGCCGGAGACGGACGGATCAGGCGGATCCCGTCTGGATCCGCACCTCCGGGACCGCCTTCGCTCCTTCCTGCCATCGTTCGCCGCGCAGCCACGCCGCTGGCCCTCTGCTCGTGCGGGAGCGAGGGAAGGACGACGCCCATGCCGCCCATCGCCCTGGTGGGCCCGCTCGGCCTCCAAGGCCCAGCCACGCAACCGCCGGGCCTTGGCCTAGGGTGAGCCCCGCCCTCTGTATGCCCCTGTCGGGCCAGCTGGATTTCGGCCCGACTCATGTTTTTTTCCGCGGAGCGTTTTACTAATTATCCAGGAGTTTGGCAGTTTTGCAGAATAGCCCCTCTAGTTCATGCATATCGTAACTCACAAACCGTGCATCTTATGTAAAAACTTTATATATGGAAAATGCTTAAAATTGTGTCTAGTTTCTTAATATCCTATTTTCAACCATGTTTAAAATGTTTAAACTGCTGTTTGCATTAATTTGCTTACATGCCATGCTAAAATGTTTTATTTCATAACTAAATAATTGTAGCTCAAAACCTAACAAACTTTATATGTAAATGGGGTAGAAAAATTCCTAGTTTAACATGTTGGCTTTACTTTGCATGTTTAATAACTCTAAAATTGTGTTTAGGGCAGAACAGTACCATAACCAAAATATGCACATGAGGATTTTTCGGACTTGTTGCTTGTTGTTCCGGCCTCATTTAAACTTGCCTAGATAGGTAGTTTTGTTGTGCTTCACCTCTTGCCATGTTAATCAACATTTAATATTGTTGAGTACATAAACAAGAGAGAACTAAATAAGTCATGTGGTGTTTCATCAATATGCAACGGAGTTGCATATTGAGCTCCACTTAATTTGTAGTGTTGTTTGTGCACTTTGCCATGCCATGCATATTTAAACCGGACATGCATCATGCTTGGTTGTGCATCATGCCATGTTTATGTGATGGTTGTTTACCATGTTGTTTGCTCCTTTCCGGTGTTGCTTCTTCGGGTTAGTTCTGATAACGTTGCATTTGTGAGGATCCGTTCGACTACGTCCATTTGTCTTCCTCATGGACTCGTTCTTCTTCCTTGCGGGATTTTAGGCAAGATGACCATATCCTCGAAATCACTTCTACCTTTGCTTGCTAGTTGTTCGCTCTATTGCTATGCCACGATACCTACCACTTGTTATATCATGCCTCCCATGTTGCCATGTGAAGCCTCTAACCCACCTTTCCCAGCGAACCGTTGTTTGGCTATGTTACCGCTTTGCTCAGCCCCTCTTATAGCGTTGCTAGTTGCATGTGAAGATGGTGTTTGTTCCTTGTTGGAACATGATTATTGTTGGGATATCATTATTATATCTTGTTTACTTTAATGCACCTATATACTTGGTAAAGGGTGAAAGGCTCGGCCTTATGCCTGGTGTTTTGTTTCACTCTTGCCGCCCTAGTTTCCGTCATACCGGTGTTATGTTCCTTGATTTTGCGTTCCTTACGTGGTTGGGTGTTATGCGAACCCCTTGACAGTTCGCTTTGAATTAAACTCCTCCAGCAAGGCCCAACCTTGGTTTTACCATTTGCCCACCTACCACCATATACCTTCCCTTGGGTTCTGCAGACACAAGGGCATCTTTATTTTAAACCCCCTGGCCAGTGCTCCTCTGAGTGTTGGTCCGAAACGGGCAACCTGCGGGGTCACCTCGAGGCAACTTGAGGGTTGGTTTTACTCGTAGCTTGACCTATCTGGTGTGCCCTGAGAACGAGATACGTGCGACTCCTATCGGGATTTGTCGGCACATCGGGCGGCTTTGCTGGTCTTGTTTTACCATTGTCGAAATGTCTTGTAACCAGGATTCCGAGACTGATTGGGTCTTCCCGCTAGAAGGAATATCCTTCGTTGACCGTGAGAGCTTGTGATGGGCTAAGTTGGGACACCCCTGCAGGGTTTTGAACTTTCGAAAGCCGTGCCAGCGGTTATGGGCAGATGGGAATTTGTTAAAATCTGATGTTAGAAAACCTGACACTTAACTTAATTAAAATGAATCAACCGCGTGCGTAGCCGTGATGTTCTCTTTTCGGCGGAGTCCGGGAAGAGAACACGGTCTCGTGTTATGCTTGAACGTAAGTAGTTTCAGGGTCACTTCTTGATCTTTATAGCTTCTCGACCATGCTTTGCTCCTCTTCTCGCTCTCATTTGCGTAAGTTAGCCACCATATATGCTAGTGTTTGCTGCAGCTCCACCTCACTACCCCTTTCCTACCCTTAAGCTTAAATAGTCTTGATCGCGAGGGTGTGAGATTGCTGAGTCCCCGTGACTCATAGATTACTTCAAAAACCAGATGTAGGTGCCGATGATGCAAGTGCAGGGGACACTATCGAACTCAAGTGGGAGTTCGACGAGGATTCAAGACGTTACTATGTTTCCTTTCCAGACGATCAGTAGAGGAGCCTAGTTGGGGCGATCGGGGATCTATGCATTTGGGGTTGTCTTTCTTTATTTGGTTCCGTAGTCAGACCTTGATTGTATTCTGGATGATGTATGCTATATATTTATGTATTGTGTGAAGTGGCGATTGTAAGCCAACTCTTTATCCCATTCTTATTCAGTACATGGGATGTGTAAAGATTACCCCTCTTGCGACATGCCTACTATGCGGTTATGCCTCTAAGTCGTGCTCCAACACGTGGGAGATATAGCCGCATCGTGGGTGTTACAAGATGGTAATCAGAGCCATCCCCGACTTAGGAGCCCCCTGCTTGATCGAACCGCTGACGTTGTTGAGTCTAGAACAAAATGTTTTGAGTCTTAGGATTATATATATCGGAGAGTAGGATTCTTTTTACTCCTCAGCCCCTTCGTCGTTCTGGTGAGGCCTCCTGACGTAGAGTTTTGACTGTTCTCTCCTCAAATTTCACGAATTTTTTTTAGGATCACGCGGGTATCTTGGAATCGTTCCGATGGTTTTGTGACGAGAACATTGTTCTTGGTGCCTCCTGACATTTAGGGGTTGTGGCAGTGTCCCGGGGAGTTGAGCTCCGAGGTGTTGTCTGAAGGAAATATGCCCTAGAGGCAATAATAAAGTTATTATTTATTTCCTTATTTCATGATAAATGTTTATTATTCATGCTAGAATTGTATTAACCGGAAACATAATACATGTGTGAATACATAAACAAACAGATTGTCACTAGTATGCCTCTACTTGACTAGCTCGTTAATCAAAGATGGTTATGTTTCCTAACCATAGACAAAGAGTTGTTATTTGATTAACGAGATCACATCATTAGGAGAATGATGTGATTGACTTGACCCATTCCGTTAGCTTAGCACTCGATCGTTTAGTATGTTGCTTTTGCTTTTTTCATGACTTATACATGTTCCTATGACTATGAGATTATGCAACTCCTGTTTACCGGAGAAACACTTTGTGTGCTACCAAACATCACAACGTAACTGGGTGATTATAAAGGAGCTCTACAGGTGTCTCCAAAGGTACATGTTGGGTTGGCGTATTTCGAGATTAGGATTTGTCACTCTGATTGTTGGAGAGGTATCTTTGGGCCCTCTCGGTGATGCACATCACCTAAGCCTTGCAAGCAATGCAACTAAATGAGTTAGTTGCGAGATGATGTATTACGGAACGAGTAAAGAGACTTGCCGGTAATGAGATTGAACTAGGTATTGATATACCGACGATCGAATCTCGGGCAAGTAACATACCGATGACAAAGGGAACAACGTATGTTGTTATGCGGTCTGACCGATAAAGATCTTCGTAGAATATGTGGGAGCCAATATGAGCATCCAGGTTCCGCTATTGGTTATTAACCGGAGACATGTCTTGGTCATGTCTACATTGTTCTCGAACCCGTAGGGTCCGCACGCTTAAGGTTTCGATGACAGTTATATTATGAGTTTTGATGTACCGAAGTTGGTTCGGAGTCCCGGATATGATCAAGGACATAACGAGGAGTCTCGAAATGGTCGAGACATAAAGATTGATATATTGGACGGCTATATTCGGACACTAGAAGTGTTCCGGCGAAGTTTCGGATAAAACCGGAGTACCGGGGGGTTATCGGAAACCCCCGGGGGGTTAATGGGCCTCATGGGCCTAAAGTGGAGAAGAGGAGGGGCTGCCAGGGCAGGCCGCGCGCCCCCTCTCCCCCTAGTCCGAATTGGACAAGGAGGGACGGGCGGCGCCTGTCGTGGTTCTAACTCTGATAGTGATGTAGGGGGGTATGTATGGAGAGGCTAGATCTTAGCTATGGAGGAGTTGTAAGCACACGAGGATTACGAGTTCAGGCCCTTCTCGGAGGAAGTAACAGCCCTACGTCTCGGTGCCAGGAGGCGGTCGACTGAATTATGTGTGTATGAATAACAGGGGTGCGAACCCTTAATACTGAGGAGGGGGGTGGCTTATATAGAGTTCGCCAGGCCCCTCCAGCCCTTAGTAATGCAGGGTTTAAAGTACATTAAGACCGGGGGTTACTGGTAACGCCCCTAATAAAGTGCTATGATGACCATAAAAGCTACATAATGACCAACCGTTTGCGTGCAGGGTGACTTTAGATCTCCTGGCAGTCGAGTGGTTGGATCTTGGTCGAGTGATTGCTTCGTGGTCGAGTGTCTTGAATCCGTCGAGTGGGATACCTCCAAGTCGATTGATGTTGGGTTTCGTAGTAATTTCAAAAAAATTCCTACGCACACGCAAGATCATGTGATGTATAGCAACGAGGGGAGAGTGTGATCTACATACCTAGTAGATCGACAACGGAAGCGTTTGGTTGATGTAGTCGTATGTCTTCACGATCCAACCGACCAAGCACCGAAACTACGACACCTCCGAGTTCGAGCACACGTTCAGCTCGATGACGATCCCCGGACTCCGATCCAGCAAAGTGTCGGGGAAGAGTTCCGTCAGCACGACGGCATGGTGACGATCTTGATGTACTACAGCAGCAGGGCTTCGCCTAAACTCCGCTACAGTATTATCAAGGACTATGGTGGCTGGGGGCGCCGCACACGGCTAAGGAATAGATCATGTGGATCAACTTGTGTGTTTCTGGGGTGCCCCTGCCTCCGTATATAAAGGACTAGAGGGGGGAGGCTGGCCGGCCAAGGGTGGCGCGCCAGGAGAGTCCTACTCCCTCTGGGAGTAGGATTCCGCCCCCCCCCCCCCATCCTAGTTGGAATAGGATTCGCGGAGGGGGAAAAGAGAGAGGGGGGGCCGGCCACCTCTCCTTGTCCTAATAAGACTAGGGGAGGGAGGGAGGCGTGCAGCCCATCTTGGGCAGCCCCTTCTCTTTTCCACTAAGGCCCATATAGCTCCCGGGGGGTTCCGGTAACCTCCCGGTACTCCGGTAAAATCCCGATTTCACCCGGAACACTTCCGATATCCAAACATAGGCTTCCAATATATCAATCTTTATGTCTCGACCATTTCGAGACTCCTCGTCATGTCCGTGATCACATCCGGGACTCCGAACAACCTTCGGTACATCAAAATGCATAAACTCATAATATAACTGTCATCGTAACCTTAAGCGTGCGGACCCTACGGGTTCGAGAACAATGTAGACATGACCGAGATACGTCTCCGGTTAATAACCAATAGCGGGACCTGGATGCCCATATTGGCTCCTACATATTCTACGAAGATCTTTATCGGTCAGACCGCATAACAACATACGTTGTTTCCTTTGTCATCGGTATGTTACTTGCCCGAGATTCGATCGTCGGCATTCCAATACCTAGTTCAATCTCGTTACCGGCAAGTCTCTTTACTCGTTCTGTAATACATCATCCCGCAACTAACTCATTTAGTTGCAATGCTTGCAAGTCTTAAGTGATGTGCATTACCGAGAGGCCCAGAGATACCTCTCCGACAATCGGAGTGACAAAACCTAATCTCGAAATACGCCAACCCAAAATGTACCTTTGGAGACACCTGCAGTACTCCTTTATAATCACCCAGTTACGTTGTGACGTTTGGTAGTACCCAAAGTGTTCCTCCGGTAAACGGGAGTTGCATAATCTCATAGTTATAGGAACATGTATAAGTCATGAAGAAAGCAATAGCAACATACTAAACGATCGGGTGCTAAGCTAATGGAATGGGTCATGTCAATCAGATCATTCTCTTAATGATGTGATCCCGTTAATCAAATAACAACTCTTTGTTCATGGTTAGGAAACATAACCATCTTTGATTAACGAGCTAGTCAAGTAGAGGCATACTAGTGACACTTTGTTTGTCTATGTATTCACACATGTATTATGTTTCCGGTTAATACAATTCTAGCATGAATAATAAACATTTATCATGATTATAAGGAAATAAATAATAACTTTATTATTGCCTCTAGGGCATATTTCCTTCAGTCTCCCACTTGCACTAGAGTCAATAATCTAGATTACACTGTAATGATTCTAACACCCATGGAGCCTTGGTGCTGATCATGTTTTTCTCGTGGAAGAGGTTTAGTCAATGGGTCTGCAACATTCAGATCCGTATGTATCTTGCAAATCTCTATGTCTCCCACCTGGACTAGATCCCGGATGGAATTGAAGCGTCTCTTGATGTGCTTGGTTCTCTTATGAAATCTGGATTCCTTTGCCAAGGCAATTGCACCAGTATTGTCACAAAAGATTTTCATTGGACCCGATGCACTAGGTATGACACCTAGATCAGATATGAACTCCTTCATCCAGACTCCTTCATTTGCTGCTTCCGAAGCAGCTATGTACTCCGCTTCACATGTAGATCCCGCCACGACGCTTTGTTTAGAACTGCACCAACTGACAGCTCCACCGTTTAATGTAAACACGTATCCGGTTTGCGATTTAGAATCGTCCGGATCAGTGTCAAAGCTTGCATCAACGTAACCTTTTACGATGAGCTCTTTGTCACCCCCATATATGAGAAGCATATCCTTAGTCCTTTTCAGGTATTTCAGGATGTTCTTGACCGCTGTCCAGTGATCCACTCCTGGATTACTTTGGTACCTCCCTGCTAGACTTATAGAAAGGCACACATCAGGTCTGGTACACAGCATTGCATACATGATAGATCGTATGGCTGATGCATAGGGAACATCTTTCATATTCTCTCTATCTTCTGCAGTGGTCGGGCATTGAGTCTTACTCAACTTCACACCTTGTAACACAGGAAAGGACCCTTATTTTGCTTGATCCATTTTGAACTTCTTCAAAACTTTGTCAAGGTATGTGGTTTGTGAAAGTCCAATTAAGCGTCTTGATCTATCTCTATAGATCTTAATGCCTAATATGTAAGCAGCTTCACCGAGGTCTTTCATTGAAATTTTTTTATTCAAGTATCCCTTTATGCTATCCAAAAATTCTACATCATTTCCAATTAGTAATATGTCATCCACATATAATATCAGAAATGCTACAGAGCTCCCACTCACTTTCTTGTAAATACAGGCTTCTCCAAAAGTCTGTATAAAACCAAATGCTTTGATCACACTATCAAAACGTTTATTCCAACTCCGAGAGGCTTGCACCAGTCCATAAATGGATCACTGGAGCTTGCACACTTTGTTAGCTCCCTTTGGATCGACAAAACCTTCTGGTTGCATCATATACAACTCTTCTTCCAGAAATCCATTCAGGAATGCAGTTTTGACATCCATCTGCCAAATTTCATAATCGTAAAATGCGGCAATTGCTAACATGATTCGGACAGACTTAAGCATCGCTACGGGTGAGATGGTCTCATCGTAGTCAATCCCTTGAACTTGCCGAAAACCTTTTGCGACAAGTCGAGCTTCAGTCTTCTTCTTGAAGATCCATTTATTCTCAATTGCTTGCCGATCATCGGGCAAGTCAACCAAAGTCCATACTTTGTTCTCATGCATGGATCCCATCTCAGATTTCATGGCTTCAAGCCACTTTGCGGAATCTGGGCTCGCCATTGCTTCTTCATAGTTCGTAGGTTCATCATGATCTATCATCATGACTTCCAGAACGGGATTACCGTACCACTCTGGCGCGGATCTAACTCTGGTTGATCTACGAGGTTCAGTAGTATCTTGTTCTGAAGTTTCATGATCATTATCATTGACTTCCTCACTAACTGGTGTAGGTGTCACAGAAACAGTTTTCTGTGATGTACTACTTTCCAATAAGGGAGCAGGTACAGTTACCTCGTCAAGTTCTACTTTCCTCCCACTCACTTCTTTCGAGAGAAACTCCTTCTCTAGAAAGTTTCCGAATTTAGCAACAAAAGTCTTGCCTTCGGATCTCTGATAGAAGGTGTATCCAATAGTTTCCTTTGGATATCCTATGAAGACGCATTTCTCCGATTTGGGTTCGAGCTTATCAGGTTGAAGCTTTTTCACATAAGCATCGCAGCCCCAAACTTTCAGAAACGATAACTTTGGTTTCTTGCCAAACCACAGTTCATAAGGCGTCGTCTCAACGGATTTTGATGGTGCCCTATTTAACGTGAATGCGACCGTCTCTAGAGCGTATCCCCAAAACGATAGCGGTAAATCAGTAAGAGACATCATAGATCGCACCATATCTAGTAAAGTACGATTACGACGTTCGGACACACCATTACGCTGTGGTGTTTCGGGTGGCGTGAGTTGCGAAACTATTCCACAATTTTTCAAATGTACACCAAACTCGTAACTCAAATATTCTCCTCCATGATCAGATCGTAGAAACTTTATTTTCTTGTTACGATGATTTTCAACTTCACTCTGAAATTCTTTGAACTTTTCAAATGTTTCAGACTTGTGTTTCATTAAGTAGATATACCCATATCTGCTTAAGTCATCTGTGAAGGTGAGAAAATAACGATATCCGCCACGAGCCTCAATATTCATCGGACCACATACATCTGTATGTACGATTTCCAACAAATCTGTTGCTCTCTCCATAGTACCGGAGAACGGTGTTTTAGTCATCTTGCCCATGAGGCACGGTTCGCAAGTACCAAGTGATTCATAATCAAGTGGTTCCAAAAGTCCATTAGAATGGAGTTTCTTCATGTGCTTTACACCGATATGACCTAAACGGCAGTGCCACAAATAAGTTGCACTTTCATTATCAACTCTGCATCTTTTGGCTTCAACATTATGAATATGTGTGTTACTACTATCGAGATTCAACAAGAATAGACCACTCTTCAAGGGCGCATGACCATAAAAGATATTACTCATATAAATAGAACAACCATTATTCTCTGACTTAAATGAATAACCGTCTCGCATCAAACAAGATCCAGATATAATGTTCATGCTTAACGCTGGCACCAAATAACAATTATTTAGGTCTAATACTAATCCCGAAGGTAGATGTAGAGGTAGCGTGCCGACTACGATCACATCGACTTTTGAACCGTTTCCCACGCGCATCGTCACCTCGTCCTTAACTAATCTTCGCTTGATCCGTAGTCCCTGTTTCGAGTTGCAAATATTAGCAATAGAACCAGTATCAAATACCCAGGTGCTACTGCGAGCATTAGTAAGGTACACATCAATAACATGTATATCACATATACCTTTGTTCACCTTGCCATCCTTCTTATCCGCCAAATACTTGGGGCAGTTCCGCTTCCAGTGACCAGTCTGCTTGCAATAGAAGCACTCAGTTTCAGGCTTAGGTGCAGGTTTGGGTTTCTTCTCTTGAGTAGCAACTTGCTTGCCGTTCTTTTTGAAGTTCCCCTTCTTCTTCCCTTTGCCCTTTTTCTTGAAACTAGTGGTCTTGTTGACCATCAACACTTGATGCTCCTTCTTGATTTCTACCTCCGCAGCTTTTAGCATCGCGAAGAGCTCGGGAATAGTCTTGTTCATCCCTTGCATATTATAGTTCATCACGAAGCTCTTGTAGCTTGGTGGCAGTGATTGAAGAATTCTGTCAATGACGCAATCATCTGGAAGATTAACTCCCAATTGAATCAAGTGATTATTATACCCAGACATTTTGAGTATATGCTCACTGACAGAACTGTTCTCCTCCATCTTGCAGCTATAGAACTTATTGGAGACTTCATATCTCTCAATCCGGGCATTTGCTTGAAATATTAACTTCAACTCCTAGAACATCTCATATGCTCCATGACGTTCAAAACGTCGTTGAAGTCCCGATTCTAAGCCGTAAAGCATGACACACTGAACTATCGAGTAGTCATCAGCTTTGCTCTGCCAGACGTTCATAACATCCGGCGTTGCTCCTGCAGCAGGCCTGGCACCCAGCGGTGCTTCCAGGACGTAATTCTTCTGTGCAGCAATGAGGATAATCCTCAAGTTATGGACCCAGTCCGTGTAATTGCTACCATCATCTTTCAACTTTGCTTTCTCAAGGAACGCATTAAAATTCAATGGAACAACAGCACGAGCCATCTATCTACAATCAAACATAAAGATGCAAGATACTAATCAGGTACTAAGTTTCATGATAAATTTAAGTTCAGTTAATCAAATTAATTAAAGAACTCCCACTTAGATAGACATCCCTCTAATCCTCTAAGTGATTACGTGATCCAAATCAACTAAACCATAACCGATCATCACGTGAGATGGAGTAGTTTTCAATGGTGAACATCGTTATGTTGATCATATCTACTATATGATTCACGCTCGACCTTTCGGTCTCCGTGTTCCGAGGCCATATCTGTATATGCTTGGCTCATCAAGTATAACCTGAGTATTCCGCGTGTGCAACTATTTTGCACCCGTTGTATTTGAACGTAGAACCTATCACACCCGATCATCACGTGGTGTCTCAGCACGAAGAACCTTCGCAACGGTGCATACTCAGGGAGAACACTTCTTGATAATTTAGTGAGAGATCATCTTATAATGCTACCATCAATCAAAGCAAGATAAGATGCATAAAAGGATAAACATCACATGCAATCAATATAAGTGATATGATATGGCCATCATCATCTTGTGCTGTGATCTCCATCTCCGAAGCACCGTCGTGATCACCATCGTCACCGGCGTGACACCTTGATCTCCATCGTAGCATCGTTGTCGTCTCGCCAAGCTTGTGCTTCTACGACTATCGCTACCGCTTAGTGATAAAAGTAAAGCATTACATCGTGATTGCATTGCATACAATAAAACGACAACCATAAGGCTCCTGCCAGTTGCCGATAACTTAGTTACAAAACATGATCATCTCATACAATAAAATTCAGCATCATGTCTTGACCATATCACATCACAACATGCCCTGCAAAAACAACTTAGACGTCCTCTACTTTGTTGTTGCAAGTTTTACGTGGCTGCTATGGGCTTAAGCAAGAACCAATCTTACCTACGCATCAAAACCACAACGATAGTTTGTCAATTTGACTCTGTTTTAACCTTCGCAAGGACCGAGCGTAGCCATACTCGGTTCAACTAAAGTTGGAGAGACAGTCACCCGCAAGCCACCTATGTGCAAAGCACGTCGGGGGAACCGGTCTCGCGTAAGCGTACGCGTAATGTTGGTCCGGGTCGTCTCGTCCAACAATGCCGCCAAACCAAAGTATGACATGCTGGTAGGCAGTATGACTTATATCGCCCACAACTCACTTGTGTTCTACTCGTGCATATATCATCAACATAAATAACCTAGGCTCGGATGCCACTGTTGGGTTTCGTAGTAATTTCAAAAAAAATCCTACGCACACGCAAGATCATGTGATGTATAGCAACGAGGGGAGAGTGTGATCTACATACCTAGTAGATCGACAACGGAAGCATTTGGTTGATGTAGTCGTACGTCTTCACGATCCGACCGATCAAGCACCAAAACTACGGCACCTCCAAGTTCGAGCACACGTTCAGCTCGATGACGATCCCCGGACTCCGATCCAGCAAAGTGTCGGGGAAGAGTTCCGTCAGCACGACGGCGTGGTGATGATCTTGATGTACTACAGCAGCAGGGCTTCGCCTAAACTCCGCTACAGTATTATCGAGGACTATGGTGGCTGGGGGCGGCGCGCACGGCTAAGGAATAGATCACGTGGATCAACTTGTATGTTTCTGGGGTGCCCCTGCCTCCGTATATAAAGGACTAGAGGGGGGAGGCTGGCCGGCCAAGGGTGGCGCGCTAGGAGAGTCCTACTCCCTCTTGGAGTAGAATTCCCCCCCCCCAATCCTAGTTGGAATAGGATTCGCGGAGGGGTAAAAGAGAGAGAGGGGGGGCGGCCACCTCTCCTTGTCCTAATAGGACTAGGGGAGGGAGGGAGGCGCGCAGCCCATCTTGGGCAGCCCCTTCTCTTTTCCACTAAGGCCCACTAAGGCCCATATAGCTCCCGGGGGTTCCGGTAACCTCCCGGTACTCCGGTAAAATCCCGATTTCACCCGGAACACTTCCGATATCCAAACATAGGCTTCCAATATATCAATATTTATGTCTCGACCATTTCGAGACTCCTCGTCATGTCCGTGATCACATCTGGGAGTCCGAACAACCTTCGGTACATCAAAATGCATAAACTCATAATATAACTGTCATCGTAATCTTAAGCGTGCGGACCCTACGGGTTCGAGAACAATGTAGACATGACCGAGATACGTCTCCGGTTAATAACCAATAGCGGGACCTGGATGCCCATATTGGCCCCTACATATTCTACTAAGATCTTTATCGGTCAGACCGCATAACAACATACGTTGTTCCCTTTGTCATTGGTATGTTACTTGCCCGAGATTCGATCGTCGGTATTCCAATACCTAGTTCAATCTCGTTACCGGCAAGTCTCTTTACTCGTTTTGTAATACATCATCCTGCAACTAACTCATTTAGTTGTAATGCTTGCAAGGCTTAAGTGATGTGCATTACCGAGAGAGCCCAAAGATACCTCTCCGACAATCGGAGTGACAAAACCTAATCTCGAAATACGCCAACCCAACATGTACCTTTGGAGACACCTGTAGTACTCCTTTATAATCACCCAGTTACATTGTGACGTTTGGTAGTACCCAAAGTGTTCCTCCGGTAAAAGGGAGTTGCATAATCTCATAGTTATAGGAACATGTATAAGTCATGAAGAAAGCAACAACAACATATTAAACGATCGGGTGCTAAGCTAATGGAATGGGTCATGTCAATCAAATCATTCTCTTAATGATGTGATCCCGTTAATCAAATAACAACTCTTTGTTCATGGTTAGGAAACATAACCATCTTTGATTAACGAGCTAGTCAAGTAGAGGCATACTAGTGACACTTTGTTTGTCTATGTATTCACACATGTATTATGTTTCCGGTTAATACAATTCTAGCATGAATAATAAACATTTATCATGATTATAAGGAAATAAATAATAACTTTATTATTGCCTCTAGGGCACATTTCCTTCAATTGAAAGGTGACTTCTTCTAGGGATGTCCTTGGGTAGGGTACTTAGGACAGGTCCATGCCCCTACCCTAGGTACATAGCTTCATCATTAGCCCCCGAATGGATCGAGGTTCGAGTGGGGAAGGAGTTGGGGATCTTTCCGACTGGTTCTTCATGTTATATGCACGTCTTGTTTTGGATCAATTGTCACGGATGACGTCGTCAACTTCTTTCAGTCGCCTTGATCCATTCTTGGCCTCTTGTCGAGTGAATTTCTTTACTTGTGAAGTTCCGAGTGACGGTGTGAAAAGGGTCTTCTGTTTGACGAGTTGTTCTGCGGCCCGCGGATTTTGCGGGATTTGAATTTCGGGAAGCGCACGGGACGGGGGCAGCCGCAGTAATCGAATGGGATAGGACGGAAGCTCCTCGATCCCCGCGCCACCTTTTTCGCCACATACCGCGCGCGTGCCTGTTGCAGGGTTTGACGGGATTGCCTGGGCCTACCAGTCAGCCACTCGGAAGCGACCTCTTATAAGCTGCCGGCTCGGGACCCCCGAACAGTGCGCCTTCACTTTTCCCCCTTCCTTCACAAGATCCTCCGCCACCTCCGCTCTCACCTTGGTGCCGTAGGTCTGTTCGAGCTTTGCCGGCGACGATGGTGAAGGAGAAGATGTTGGCTCTGGAGCGCGTGAAGAAGGCGGCAGTGCAGGGGAAGGGGAAGAAGTCCGCTCGGGGCGGATCTTCCTCGAGGACTGCTCTGCCCAAGGATTGGATCCAGGGCGACTGGATGCCGTCGGCGATTCGGCGGGATGATCTCGATGATCTGGTCGAGGGGGGATTCATTCCCCACGAATCTGCGCGTCTCCCGGGGAAAGAAGTCGAACCCCAGCCTCTTGATGGTGAGTGCGTCCTCCTCACCACCCATATCGATCGCGGATTCTCTCTGCCTCCTCATCCTTTTTTCCGGAGCTTCTTGAACTTCTTCGGAGTGCAGCTCCATCACTTTACTCCCAATTCTATTGTGTATCTTGCTGCTTTCGTTTCCTTGTGTGAAAACTTCTTGGGTTGCCGCCCCCACTGGGGACTCTTCAAGCACATCTTCACTTTCCGCTCTCAGTCGGTCAAGAAGGCCAAGTCGAGTGACGAACGGACGCAGGTGATCCAGCTGTGCGGGGGCCTGGTGATCCAGATGAGGGGAAAAAGTTCCTTTCCGTCTATCACTTTTCCCGAGTCAGTCCGTGGGTGGCAGTCGACTTGGTTTTACTATAAAGACCAGGTGACCCCAGGACAGTCGACTGGGCTTCCCCCTTTTTCTCTGAATCGAGCGCAAAAACCTGCCTCTTTGAAAGTGACACCAGAGGAAAAGGCACAAGTCAAGGTGCTGGTCGGTCGAGTGGTTCAGCTTGTCCGCGAGGGTGTGACTGGCATGGACTTGTTGGAAGTCTTCCTTCGGAGGCGCATCCAACTGCTTCAGGCTCGCGACCACCCGATGTGGCTGTACTCGGGTCTCGAAGACACCACTCGGATTCACCCAGAGGAGGTCACTGACGAGATGTTGGAAGGGTATCTGTCGAGTATCAAGGGAACAAGGACAACCCCCGAGGAGCCAAGAGGATTCCTCCTCTCGACCAAACATACGAAATGGACAAGGTCTGACCTTGCGTTTCCGACTGTGATCTTGCTTTCTTTATTTGTTCTCTTTGGATCAGTCGATTGACTTTTGTCTTGTTTGCTGTCCTCTAGGCCATTACTGAGATGTAATCGACACCCAATGGCGCACAGGAGCAGGCCAAGGAAGGAGAGGCGAGCGGAGGCGAAAGTGGAGAGGAGAGAGCAGAGTGGGAATCTGACGGCGAAGGAGAGGGGGATAACGACGATGACTCCAGTGAAGAGGAGGAGGAAGAAGTCGAACCTCCCCGCTCGGAACGGCGATCCAAGCTTACACACGACCCTGCGCGGGAACATGGTAAGGTGACTGTACCTGTTGGGCAGTCGTCGAAGAGCCCTCGGACCTCATCTCCAGTGCCGACAGAAAAAGCTCCCAAGCTCCCGCGCGCGACGCCGTCCAAGGCGCCCAAGGCTCTGCCCAAGATGAAGATGACTGTCCCCACCATTTCTGGGTAATAGTAGAATTTGTTTTCCTTTGTTGAACATGACAGACTCTTGGTCGACTCATTGAATAAGCTGACTGACTTTTGAAATTTGCAGTGCTGCCACCTCGGAGATCTTCGCCAAGGACGATGATCAAGAGATGGAAGACGCTGTTATCTCCAACCCCGGTACGATTACTAATGCTCTGATTTTAGTTAACTGACGATTTCTTATAATTCCGGTCGATTGGATTTTTCTTGTAGCTCCTCCTCATGTCATTGACCTCCCTGATGATGACGACGAAGTGTCGCTGAGGGCAAGAAGGAACAGGAGGGCGCCGGCTGGCAAGACCCCACAAACTACTCCGGCGCCTGAGGCCATAGTCCGGGAGGGTGGTGATACCACTCGGGCTTCTGTGACCTTCGCTGTACCTCTGACGAGTGTCCGGCCTTCGACGTCGACTGCAAATCCGCCTTCCCTTTTTGCCACACACCACGTCCCTGAGGACCAAGTGGGTGCCGCTAAAGAGGCTATACGCTAGGCGGGGATCATGATGGAGCAAGTGAAGGTGGTTCGGGAAGCCAGCCAAGCAGCTTATGACGCGAGTTCAGCTCTTCAGAGCAACGTCCAGGTCAGTCGATTCACCGCTTGTTCTGTTAGGGAATGCTATCTGAAGAATCTCTTTTCCGAAGATCTTTATATCTGTACACCCACTGGGTGTGTCTATTAATCTTTTTGACGAGTGGGGGCACGCTAAGTGCACCCACTAGGTGTAGTCCCCGAGACTACGGTGGACTGCTGGCAGTCGACTGTAGTCTTTATATTGTGTTGCTTTAGTTGAACTTCTTCACTCGGTCTGGTCAGGCCATGTCGAATGGAACTGTACACGGTCGAGTGCGGGCAGTCGATTTTTTTTGGGTCGAACCAGTGGGGGCACACTGAGTGCACCTACTGGGTGTACTCCCCGAGACTACTGTCGAATGTTTTTGATTCGGCTGTAGTCTTAGAAACGCCATCATTGTCTCTTGGTTACTCGGAAGCAACTTATCTTGGATGTCTGTCGACTGATTTTTTGCAGAAATCCTGCGAACTTGTGGCTCGCTACACTGAGTTGGAGAACAAACAGAGCCAGCTGAACCTTGACTTGAAGCTTGCTCAGGAGAACTTGTAGAAGGCGAGGGACGAAGCAAAAGGTATGGCTGGTGAGCTTTTGTCGACTGTCCTTTCTTTCTGGCGTCCTCGATGTTGATCTCACTTGCTATTTCGCAAACAAAATGGAGGAGGCTTTGAAGAAGAAGGATCAAGACCTTGCCGAAGCGCAGAAGGAGGCCCTGAACAAAACGAAGCTTGCTGAAGAAAAACTGGCTTCAGTCGGTACTCTTGAAAAGGAAAACTCTAGGCTGAAAACTGCTCTCGACGCGGCTAATCAAGAGGTCAGCCGTCTGAAGAATGGCAATATGGCTCTGAATGACAAGGCAAGTGAACTGGCGGGGAAGAGGAATGATTTGGAGGCTTATCTCGGTGGACTCGCCAAGAAGTTGTTCGTCATGCTCGAGGGTAATTACTCCGGCCCGACTGACTTGCAGTTACCAAACCTGCGTAGAGCCACTGACTTATCCTTGAATTGTGTTTACAGAATTCTGCCAGAACTTCGAAGAGGAGACCAGTCGAGTGGAGACAGACTTGGACCCCATCAATTCTCCAGTGAAGGACGAGGCTGCTATGAACGTGCTCCGACTGGAATCTCATGTTGCCGGCGTTGTTGACTATCTTGCTCGGTTGAAGGTTGCGATGTCGCGGATCGACACGTCGCTCTGGCCTAGGACGACGCTTCAGAATGACCTCGAGTCCCTGATGACTCGACTGAATGAAGTCCCAGGTCGAGTGGCGGAATGGAAGAAATCTTCTGCTAGATGTGGCGCTGACGTCGCTCTATCTCTGGTCCGCGTCCACTGCAAGGAGACGCGAGAAGAAAAGTTGGCCGCCATCCAAGTTGCCAATACCAGGAAGCACAACTTTCAAGACTTCATGGAGACTTTCATTGCTGCTGCCACTCGCATTGCAGACGGGATCGATTTGGACGAGTTCATCGCCCCTTCCAGTCCTCCGCCCGAGGAATAAAAAGTTTTATGCTTCACTTTAAATTTGCCTCGGAATGCCGAGTGGATTTTGTAACCGTTAAACTCTGTCGAGCTGGAGGCTTGAGTACTTTGATCTGCGGTCTAGGACCTTTGGATCTTATCTGAACTTGATTTATCATTGAATATCTTCATGAATTATCTGTCAAGTGGAACTTGTTCTTCACTTGAAATAACTTTGTATTTGTGGTGCAACTCTGAAGGAGAAGGTAGCAGTCAATTTGCACCTTGTCGTCCTTGCGGATTGGGATGTGTTCCGTACTTAGGCGAGCACTGGGCTGCAACTAAGCCCCCGAGTGGAAGGTCTGCTTTCCACTTGGTAGGATTTTAAAAACTTAGGCGAGTACTGGACTGCAGCTAAGCCCCCGAGTGGGAGGTCTGCTCTCCACTCGGTAGGATTTTGTCAAACTTAGGCGAGTACTGGACTGCAGCTAAGCCCCCGAGTGGGAGGTCTGCTCTCCACTCGGTAGGATTTTTTCAAACTTAGGCGAGTACTGGACTGCAGCTAAGCCCCTGAGTGGGAGGTCTGCTCTCCACTCGGTAGGATTTTTTCAAAC